>NW_028247985.1:102500-288268 GCF_964263255.1 Lissotriton vulgaris
GCCGGAGCTGATTTGGGAGGCGAAGGAACTGGGAGCACCGATAATTTAGAGCTCGAGTCTCAGGTTCCCGGCTGGAGCCAAAGCCAGTTTCGACTTTACCCGTTCCAGACCCGGCCCATTCCGAGGCTGCGGCACGGAGACCCGCTGGCCGAGAGCCTCATCGACTGCGAGGTGAGAGCATGGCACAGCGGGCCTGGATGGGGTCTGGACATGAAGTGTAGGGAGAAAAAGAAGATTCGACAGTCAGGACGGGAGGAAATTCAGAGCTTGCCTTATGCTCCCGAGAGATGCACGAACATTGGAAGAGTGCTGGATAAAGTTACATAGGGACTGTGGAATGATGGTTAAGGCACGCACACCGGTGTAAAATGCAGGGCCAGGGATCCAGGTAGTGAGGGGAGACTGAGCTCGGGCAGCAAGGCAGTGCACCTGCTAAGGCAGGGAATCTTTACACTCTAGGTTGCGAGCAGGACTATGGTTCCAAGTGCAAGAGTGCTGGCAGCAGGGCTGTGACAGCCAAGACAGCTCTGTGAGTGAGGGGGACACAAGGGAACCCATTGCGAATAGCTACAAGTAGCATGAAAGGGTGTGTATTTATTAAAACATCCCGCACAGCAATGTTATGTCTATCACATGCAGGAGCGGGAAGAGACAGCGCACAATCTCTTTCGATAGCTGAATAAGATTGTTCCTAAAATGTAGTAAATAAGAATTTACAAGAAACTGGTCACATATATTGTCGTGGTCATTCGTACAGGTTGAGAGCCACTGGAATAATGCAGCAAGGGAGGACCAAATTATGCTGCAAGAAAATGCAAAGTATGTGACCAATGAGGTACATTTTGTGATAGTTTCAGTTCAGTATTATTGTTATTTTTAAACATGTTAACAACACTGTACAAAAGTTTTACTTTATCAATACTAGTTTACCACCAAAATACAGCAATATGCAACTGAAAGATGAACAGTCAACTTTTAATGAGTGCCTTCCTCTGCACAGCAATAAGCATACGTCAGTGCATTTTTAGTAACATTTGGTACACTTGTGCTAGAAACAATTTTTTTGTGGAAATCTGCTAAATATGTAGCATTTGGCAAATGCTGCACATCAGTATTAAGTGAAAAATGCCCTGGCCGCAGAATCGCATTATGCCAGAGGTCCTGGTTATTTCTGACACGCAATATCTGCCACTTTAGAGGTCAAGTCATGGTTATCCGACCCTCCAGCTTTTCGCGATTTCGCGATTCACGAAAAAATCGCGAAATTAGCTGAGAAGCGCGATGGCCGCGATATTTACCATTTCGGCCGCGAAAAAGGTGTCTCAGCTGCAATTTTTAAAAAATCGTGGCTTCTCATTGGATGTACGCAAACACGTCACTACGTGTTTCCGTACAGCATTGAGATATGGGCAGAGTGAAAGGTACACGAGAGTAGGCAGGCGATTTGGCACATCGGGTCCACAAACATCAATGGAGAAAGGAGGGGCAGTGTAGTCCTGCACAGACTGAAAACAACACGGCGCGCGCTGTGTCAGCTTGTCTTCAGAGAAAAAGCATTTCCTGAATTACAGTCTCGTTGTAGAAACCCGGCTCGGCTGTAAATTCGCTGCCTACCTGTGTGGTGAAAAACATCCGATTAGTGGCTGAGGGCCACAGGTCCCCTATGAGTGCAACTCGATCACAACTATGTCTCCGGCGTTAGATTACAATGGTTCTCCTGGGAAAAGCGACGGATATTGGAATGGCACAATTGTGTGAGCGGGCGCATATTTTCTTCAACTTTTGCAAAGGTTAACATATCTTTTTATTCAAAAGTTACAAAATGTAAATTCATGTGTTATTTTTTTTACCATTGTAAACTGTATCAGCAATTTGCTGTTCCTTCATTAGCGAACTCTGAATTGGTGAATTCAAATGCTGTTCAGTATATGTTGTCCAGCATATTATAACTGTGTGCAATCGATGCCAGCGGAAACACTTCCATACTTTAATTTTGACTCGGTGACTGCGAGAATGAAATGAAAGGTAGCATCTATTGCTGTTTTTAATCTTAATTATCGTTTCTTTTGCCCTCTGCAACTGATCTCTGACTGTGCGTGTGGCAATCCTGCTAATCAATAAGCAGGCAGGGCAAACATTTTAGGCATGTCACTTTGGCTTTCACTTAAGTGACCTTTGAAATCCCAGGCCCCCTCTCATCCTCTGCTCCTTTTCTGTAGGTAGAGGGGCCAGTGAGCAGTATCCTCAAGTGCTGTGAAGGCAGTGCTGGAGAGGCAAGGGGAGCTGTGAAGGGAGGTGCAGGAGAGGCGAGGGGAGCTGTGAAGGGAGGTGCTGGAGAGGCGAGGGGAGCTGTGAATGGAGGTGTTGTAGAGGAGAGGGGAGCTGTGAAGGGAGGTGCTGGAGAGGCGAGGGGAGCTGTGAAGGGAGGTGCTGGAGAGGCGAGGGGAGCTGTGAATGGAGGTGCAGGAGAGGCGATGGGAGATGTGAAGGGAGGTGCAGGAGAGGCGAGGGGACCTGTGAATGGAGGTGCTGTAGAGGAGAGGGGAGCTGTGAAGGGAGGTGCTGGAGAGGCGAGGGGAGCTGTGAAGGGAGGTGCAGGAGAGGCGAGGGGAGCTGTGAAGGGAGGTGCTGGAGAGGCGAGGGGAGCTGTGAAGAGAGGTGCAGGAGAGGCGAGGGGAGCTGTGAAGGGAGGTGCTGTAGAGGAGAGGGGAGCTGTGAAGGGAGGTGCTGGAGAGGCGAGGGGAGCTGTGAAGGGAGGTGCTGGAGAGGCGAGGGGAGCTGTGAAGGGAGGTGCAGGAGAGGCGAGGGGAGCTGTGAAGGGAGGTGCAGGAGAGGCGAGGGGAGCTGTGAATGGAGGTGCTGTAGAGGAGAGGGGAGCTGTGAAGGGAGGTGCTGGAGAGGCGAGGAGAGCTGTGAAGGGAGGTGCTGGAGAGGCAAGGGGAGCTGTGAAGGGAGGTGCAGGAGAGGCGAGGGGAGCTGTGAATGGAGGTGCTGTAGAGGAGAGGGGAGCTGTGAAGGGAGGTGCTGGAGAGGCGAGGGGAGCTGTGAAGGGAGGTGCTGGAGAGGCGAGGGGAGCTGTGAATGGAGGTGATGTAGAGGCGAGGGGAGCTGTGAATGGAGGTGCAGGAGAGGCGATGGGAGATGTGAAGGGAGGTGCAGGAGAGGCAAGGGGACCTGTGAATGGAGGTGCTGTAGAGGAGAGGGGAGCTGTGAAGGGAGGTGCTGGAGAGGCGAGGGGAGCTGTGAAGGGAGGTGCAGGAGAGGCGAGGGGAGCTGTGAAGGGAGGTGCAGGAGAGGCGAGGGGAGCTGTGAAGGGAGGTGCAGGAGAGGCGAGGGGAGCTGTGAAGGGAGGTGCTGTAGAGGAGAGGGGAGCTGTGAAGGGAGGTGCTGGAGAGGCGAGGGGAGCTGTGAAGGGAGGTGCAGGAGAGGCGAGGGGAGCTGTGAAGGGAGGTGCAGGAGAGGCGAGGGGAGCTGTGAATGGAGGTGCTGTAGAGGAGAGGGGAGCTGTGAAGGGAGGTGCAGGAGAGGCGAGGGGAGCTTTGAAGGGAGGTGCTGTAGAGGAGAGGGGAGCTGTAAAGGAAGGTGCTGGAGAGGCGAGGGGAGCTGTGAATGGAGGTGCTGGAGAGGAGAGGCGAGCTGGAGAGTAGGGGGAGCTGTGAAGGGAGGTGCTGGAGAGGAGAGCTGGTGAGGGGAGCTGTGAAGACAGGGCCTGGTGTGAGAGGGGGACCAGTAGATAAGGAGGCGAGTGAGAAGGAGAGATGCAATAAAAGGGACCGTGAAAGAGAGAGATGCTCCTTCTACAAGAGGGGTGAGGTAGTGAGTGGGGACAGGTGGGGAGCTGAGATGGAGCGAAGGTGATGGCAGAGGAGGAAGTGGAGGTAGTGCCCAGGGTGACGGAGGAGACAGGGCAGGTAGAAGGTCTGGCAGGTAGATGAGCCTAGTACAGGGAAAGGTCACCAGGAGGGGCTTTCTACTGCTGGGCGTGAGAGGCACAGCCTGTGCTTCAGATACAGTCACTCCGGGCCTTTTTAGTCGCTGACTGCAGTATTTAGGTGCCGAACTGATAGTATTAAGATGACACCTTTGCCCGGAGAGTGTTTAAAATGTAAAAATTACAAAACTACTGTCACAAAATGTCACACATTACGCCACATATTTTGCTTTTGTTGATGAATAATTTAGACAATGCACCTGCTTAATTTGTGCCTACCTTGCGAATAATTCCAGTGCCCTTGCTTAAAATGGAAGAGCTACCTCTGTTAACTTTTGAGGTAAATATACACAGTGAGCCTGAAAGTATCTAAGTACTGTATCAAACTGTATTTCGGCAACTTAATGAAGTTGTGCGGGATATGTAAGGCTTACTGAGAGCTGTCCATTCTCCTTCGACTCCTGAGGGCGTTTTTCAAGAAACACCTTCAAACAGTAAGCTATCAAGCCAGGCATGTGCATTTATTATAAGACTATCAAGTGATAGAAAACAGTTTCTACTGTGATGTTAAAAACCAGTTGACGTATATTTTTTTGAAATAGAAAGTTGGGTACCATCATGTGTAGAAGTGGAATAGTTACCTCCATACACAAAATGAGGGGGCTCTGTATGATTAATTACACAACAATTTAAAAAGCACTTACAAATTATTATATTTTTATTTAATTCTTTAATACCACTATTCTTTCTAACTCTTTACGTGTTCTTGCCATTTTTAATCCACTTACAAATTCGACAGAGTGGGGTAACACAGCCCCCCGCAGTGGGTGGGGGGTAATCTCCGGGAGCTAAAGGAAATGGAGAATTGCATTTCCATGAGATAACAGCCTTCACCTGTGGGCTGCTTCCTCTATTCTATATTCCAGGTTGCCTATTCAAAGTGGAATACTCTGCTAAAACAGTTTCCATTGATTTAAGGCTGAAAATGAATGATTATGAGTAAAAGAAAGTGCCGCAAAAATGCCGCTAAATTTCCCTATTTGTGCCGCTAAATTTCCCTATTTGTGCCGCTAAATTTGCGAATCCATGCCGCTATATCCTGGGGGGTCTGGGTTATGTCATTGTTTGCACAAAAATCTGCACCCGCTATTTTCCCCTGAATGTCGCCAGGTAAATCTGCTAGAGGAAAACTGCCAGATTAAATAATCACCTAACCAGGTATACCAACCCCAGAGCACACCCCTGTTCAGATTATAACTCCCAAGTCATAATAAAAAAGAGAACCTAAAAACGAAATAGCGGGTGCAGATTTTTGTGCAAACAATGCATAGTCCTCAAATCATATATAATTTCTGCGGCCCAAGTTTAGAATAGGCTGTTTTAACCGCACCTTAGCATACATCGTCCTGCGGCCTTGGTATTTACTGGTTTCGGTGGCTGCCCCCCCTCTTTAAGACTTGATCTGTATCAGGTTCGTAAGCAGGTTTTACATATCCGCTAGGAATAACTTTATTGCGAATGATACTACACGTTTTCTGCGTCCATTTTGTTTCCAGCAGGTCTTTGCCGGCAGGAAACATTAATGGTATTTACATGATAAAATACGGGAGTACTGGATCATTGGTCCAGTTAGTACTCCAACATTATAACTCTGCAGCAGTGGGAGAGCAGTTAAGTAGTGGGATTACCACTCCTTTACTTATGTGTTGGAGTCTATGGACAAATCTATGCCCTCTGTTACTAATAACTACTTAAACATTTATGGTCACAAACAATGATACTGAATTAGTATACAGTTTGGTAGATAAAAATGTCCTGAAAGATTTCTAGTTGTAAAAATGTCTAATATGTCAGGCTAATTTTATATATTGAATGAACACTACAGCAGTCTACCAGGTGTATGTGTATATGTATTGCTTGTATGTATGTGGGCTGCTACTTTCTTTGCTCTTGTTAGCTGATTTCATTGTTATATTCATGAAGAAGGATCATATTATATAATTTTCAGCTCTTGGTATAATATCTGTGATTCTAATTTTATATTTCAAGACGTTTTTTGTATGTGAAAGAAAGTCGCTGCAGTGCTGCCAGTTAAACATGTTCACTGAAAATGCTGACCTTGTCTTGAGAAATAGGTTACTTTTGAGCTTGCTCATGGAGGAATGGGAAATATTTTCACAAGTGTAAGATGTGAATGGGTTCAAAGAGTGGTTTGGTGGTGAGGGCATGTGGTAGAGGATGGGTAAGAGTACAATTGGAGTCGGATTACAATGGAATAGGGCCGTGTGGGTTAACAGTGGAGCCAAGGAGTGAAGGGTTCTCCCTTTAAAATGCTTTGGAATTGAATGTTGATTTAGAATTTTTTTTTGGTTTGCCAAGTTATTTCCATTGGCCTGATTCAGCATTCTGCTGTTATTTGAAGGCATTTGGAACGTAGATGTGCGGTTCGGTAAGGGAAATGGGACATTTAGAAAAGGAGACTTGAATTGAAATTAAAAATTTGACCCAGGTGTCGAGAAATACTGCGGAACAGTCCCTCTGCAAAAACATTCTTATGTGCAACTGGCAATCATGCCTCAGGAAGAGTCATTGTTATACATGATTCTTCTGCTAGCAAGAGAGAGCACACTAAAACACCCCCCCCCCCTCGCAATCCGATTTTTGTTGTTGATGAATAACAGATTCATTTCTCCAGTTTGCTTCAACTTGTGGCATGGCACTTGGGTGAGCAAAGCATTCAGTGTGTGCTTTTTTTCTTTCAATAGCTTATGGTTGGCGAAAATCAACCATGAATTCTATAATCGCTCTACAGGTGGCATTTGTGTAATGCAAGCATATCGTTCTTTGTTTACTAGGTAGTCGCCATCCATTCTGCAGCGGCATTCGTATCCCATCACCTCAGAATAACATTTTTTTTATTATGTGCTAAATAACTGCAGTCTCGCTCATCTGCCATATTTACTATTCCTTTGCCTATCCACCTCTTTTACCTGGCTATCTCCTCCTGTTTGCCCCATCAATCTACTCTCACTCGCTTATATACATACTGTCCCAAATAGTATTCCAGAACCTAACACAACATTCATAGTACGGCTGTAGAAGTAGACGCTAAACTCCAGATGTAGATAATATGTCAAAGGTAGACTTTTGTCTAACAAAAAAAAACTACGATAAAGGTGGCCCGCTGAACTGAATACATAAAAGGAATGCTTTCGTAAGTGAACATGGTGCCTTTTGAGAAAGTTCCATTAACAACACACAATACTGTGGATAATTGCTTCCTCTATTTGATTTTTATTTCTACTTTTGCAGAAAAAATGTATAATTGCTCGCCATACAGTCTTGTCTTATGTGTTTACCCGCTTCTAGACCATCTGGCATGAGAACTCAGAGATTCTCATTGACCAAGATATTGCACTGACAATGCTGCTTCTGTCTCTTTTTTTAATTCACTTTTTATTACTTACTATTTCTTTTCATTCTTTGCTTTATTTTCCTACCCTCCACTCTCTTTTCCTTATTTTCCTTCTCTTTTCCCTCTCTCTGTGGATGCCGGCAGTTCCACATCATAGGCATTTATTATGCTTTGTATGCAAGGGGAGTTCGCACTTGACTGTGTCTGAATAAGTGTGCACTTCTGCCTGCCATTCCTGTGCTGCCCAAATTGTACGCATTCGGCTTTTTATAAACTATTTCTGTACAATCTTGAGCTGCTGCTATCACAACCTGCCTTTTACCTGTTCGTGCTGCCCTTATTTTGCATGTTAGTTAAGCTTGCTGAAAACCTTCTCAGTAGAGATGAATCAAAATGATTGACATTGGCAATGCTTGTTGGTTAGTGCTTCCCTTAAATTTAGATCTGACTGTCACTCGAGTTCTTGTCCACGACTTTTCTTAGTGGTGTGTAATGCCACATCGTAATTGCCTCTATCATGGTAACTAACGGCAGAGACTATGAGAGCTGTGCCTCCCGGGTGCCGACTGAGTATTACAAAATTCATTTTTTGTTTGCAGTTTCTACGCGTTGGCTCAAAACGTGGTCGAATATGTTATTGGTCCAAAATTGGCTAATTGGAGAGATAATCTGTTGGCATTTAACGGGCACCTCTTGGCAAGTCCCATAAACGTAAAAGTTTGTATGTGAGTTAAGAATTTAACAAGGGTGTTAAGTAAGCTAAGCCTGGGCAAAATTGAAATTCCGTTGGCGAAATTCCGGAATTTTGCATTACGCGAAATAGGCAAAACTTCTCAATTTTGCATTATGCCATTTTGTGTCATTTTCACATACAGGAGACAATTGTGACCCAAAAATGTATCGCAGAGACATTTTCTTTCCTGGCCACTCTTTTGCTTTTGGTATGTTGCGTAGCAGTTATGTAGGAGGCCTGGCTTGGTGTTAAAGTAGTAAAAAAAAGTGGTTTGCCGTATCTTGCTTGACTATTAGTAATTTCGTTTTATTAACTTCCATGAAATTTAGCAAAAAAGAATTAAATAGTTTAATATAGCGTTAAAACCAGCAAGTGACGTTTTCTGGCTTTTTGTTTGTAGTTTCCTCTCTGCCCTTGGTTTGAATTTTTTTGACACACCAGGGCATGATTTCTGTAGGTTTGAGCTGTGGGTACTAAGGTGTATGTTTTTCTTGCAAGTGTGTGGCATCTCTGCAGCCAAAATTGCTTTTGTGCAGTTGTATTCGACATTGGTGATAGGGTATAAGCAATCTGTTAGGATCCAACTGAGTCTTTTACAACAGCAGTAAAAGTCCAAAACCCTTTTATTAGGTTCACAAAAAACTGAGACCTCATCCACACTAGAAGCTGCTCAAAGGTCCGCTCTTCGTGATATCTCCAACTGGAAACTGTCTCTCCATTCCATTGTCAGCATTTTATTGATGATGCAGTGGTTACATCAACAGCAGAGTACAGAACACCTCACAGCCCTTTCTCTTGTTTAATTTTTCACCCCATTGGAGCTGCTTTGTTGCCTCTCCTAGGGGTTTTAGAGGTTTTTAGGTTTCGACCTGGCCGTAGCACTGCGAAGCAGTGCTCCGCCCAGGCGAAAGCTATTGTTTACATTATGGGGGACTTGAATCCGCCCCTTCTTCCATTGGCTAGCTCCATAAATGGAGGCTAGCCATTGGAAGAAAGCGTTGTCAATCACGCTTTCCCCGTGAAAACACGATTCGGGGGGGTTTCTGGGTCTTTTTTTAAGTACCGCCCTCTCCTCTTCCCATTGGCTGGAATTTTACCTTCCAGCCTATGGGAAGGGGAGAGGGCGAAAAACACGCCCCGAATTGCAAATTGACCTTGTTTCCTTGTGTTTCTTTACCTGACCTGTCCAGCATACATGCACAATACGAACGTTACCCGGAAGCAGAAGCGCGGTTGTAACAGGGTCAATTTCAGCAGTAGCAGCATGGTGGCTGTAATACTAATGCGAGTTCTGCAGTGCGCTTTACGGAGGGCAGGCAGGAGCTTGTACACCTAGGGATGAGGGAAGGTTACTTTCCGCCTTTGCCGCCACTCGTTAGTGCTTGTTTTTTTAGCAATCTGAATTTGTCCCTTAGCGTCGTGTTTGTATCATGTGTGTTCGTGTTGGTACTTCCTTGTTTGTTATGCGTTGTTGGTACATCCTTGAACATAGCTAATGCTGCCAGTTCCCGCTCTTTTACTGTGTCTGACGACATCGCACAATAACTTCACAATCAGTGGTTCCGAAACCAGTGAGGCTGTCAATACCCTCCGCGCTTCGTGATTTGCACACCTCTCACCCCGCTATCCGTTACAATCACGTACCTGAGTTAACAACGGGGTCGTCTGACTCCTCCTAATCGGTCAGATCCCGGTGCACTCCCAGGTCGTTAATTTTCTGCGGTTTACGGGGGTTCTGCAGCACTGCTCCTTCCGGAACACAATGAAAGTTCTCCTTAAACGGTAAAACGAGTCTCTCCAAATGCCCCAGCCCAAAACAAGAGGGGGACAGTGGAACGCCGGAAAGAGACTTCCGCCGGCTTTAAGATATCCAGGTACTCCGATTTACATGTGCAGTCCTGCACAAACCAAATAACGGATACATGTTATGTACATGAAGGTTTGAGAAACACTAATACAAGCGAATCTAAAAAGCCACCTAATTACAAACCGAACTGCTTTAACTTAAACGAGGGCGAAACCTATTGCATTTTAAATGCTTGTTCAATGTTGGGATACATATATGAATTCAACCAAGCAAAGTCTTCTTATTTAGTTAGCAGGACGCAGAGAGGAGAGCTACGTACAGGTAGAACTAGCAGTAGCTCATGAGCTACACTTTGGAGAAGTCTGAACAAGTGTGTTGTCTGATCTGAAATGTAGTTGCTGTATTACATGTAGTTGAACTGCCTCTGTAAAGATACTAGGTTATTGGTGTTTTCAGGCTACAGATTGAGTGTACTTCAAAGCTGTCATATTGTAATTTATCATCGAGGCGATTTGCTTCCGGTAAAGCTAAAGGGATGCAATGTAAAATCACTCAATATCTAGGCATTTGGATTTCATTATGCAGGGTGTTTCTTGGGTTAGATATGACTCTTTACTTTGTAAAACTTCAGTTGCGTAAGACCTGCCAGATTCTCAAACTGTGTTGTTGGACATGTCAATTTGATCAAAATGGGAATTTTACCTAACCACATTATTTTGTTTAGCATAATGTCTTGTTCTATCTTTTTCAAAAGGTTTAAAAAAAACAGAATGGTTTAATTATATGTTTTGTATGGAATAGGGAAAACTGCATAAATTGCTGGAAACTGTTCCCTTTTTAGTAAACAGCAGCTGGTCTTCACCAGATTTTAAAATGTATTATCAGTTCGAAGCCATAACGTTTGTGAGAAAGCAATTAAATATGTGAGTAAATGACAGGATTTGGCTATATTGTGATTTTTTAAAAATGTTTAAAGTAATTTTTTTATGAATAGCCTCCTCTATTGATTGGTATTTAAAACAACTTTTAATTGCTAGTTGGTGCAGGCTTGATTTTGGTCGATAATGTCAGATGTATACAGTTCTTCATTTAGCTCCTACCTTGCACAGTTCTTTATTTCAGGAAATGATGTCTGATTTGGGAAGATTGTAGTAGTCTAAAAGAAGACTTCACAGGGTAGGAGACAGTTTGACAATAAAACGTTTGTGGAGTTCATTATCCAGTGTGGCCGCTTAGTATTTACAGATGAGCGTCTTTTTTAAGTATGTGGAGAGTATTATACATACAGAAGAAGTATTTATTGAAAATACTGGCTACCACTGAGATAATCTTATGATACAAGATAATTTTAGGTCTTTAGGTCTCAGACTAGGCAGCGCATGCGCTGTCTCGTCAGAGAGATGCTGCATACAGTATAGTGGGGGAAGCTCTGCCCACTTTCCATCCATGTTTTTGATAGACTTAAATCAGAAATGGTGCATCCTGATTTGTTTTCGGCTTGTTTGTCCCTCCTTCCAACAGGCATGTCATCATTTTTCTCCTTCCATGGCTATCGGCCCCTTTACTTTCAAAACTCTTTTGTTCCTCTGCCCCCCCCCCCCCTTTCCGTCCCGAAGTCTTTAACTTCTCAACCACTCCCCCCCACTCCCAATCATGCCTTCTTGGATACACACACTTTTGTTTTTAATGCAATAGGGTTTTTTAGGGCTCGCCTGCTGTGCGCTTGCGCATAGCTGACGAGCTATATTGCAGCTTAAACAGAGTTAAACCAACTCGGCGATTTCTTTGAGTGCCCGAGAGCGCGTGCACATCAAAGCCACCAGCCTCCTCGGGCATCTCAAGCTTCCCTCAGCCGGCATTTCTCCTCCCCTAATTAGTCATGCACGGCCGGCCGGTCAGCACATCAAAGGCTGCTGCTCCCGGCCCCTATTCTTCCCTTCTTGCCTCTCCCCGCCCCCCTTCCCACCACAGCAATGCAGAGGGCTTGTTTATATTGCAGCCCCTAACCATCTCGCATGCTGCTCTTGAAACAATAACCATTGTTGGCCATGATATAATAAACGCTCTAATTATTTTATCAGGGCCACACAGAATTTTATAAAGTCTTTTGCTGGCATTTTCGTTTTATGCTGATTGCTATTAACGCTCTAATTATTTTATCAGGGCCACACAGAATTTTATAAAGTCTTTTGCTGGCATTTTCGTTTTATGCTGATTGCTATTTTACACCTTTCACATGCTGGCGATTTGCTTCAAAGATATACATTCATCCTGAATCCCGTTACTAGAGCTTTCTCCTCTTCTGCTATATATGGGTTTTAGTTGAATTTCATTGATCTCTTTTACTAATGATTTATAAAAAGTGCCACCCACCACACAGCTCCACCTACACAGGTCCACCGATGCACCCACCACACAGCTCCACCGATGCACCCACCACACAATTCCAGCGATGCACTCACCACCCAGCTCCACAGATGCACCCACCACCCAGCTCCACAGATGCACCCACCACCCAGCTCCACAGATGCACCCACCACCCAGCTCCACAGATGCACCCACCACCCAGCTCCACAGATGCACCCACCACCCAGCTCCACAGATGCACCCACCACCCAGCTCCACAGATGCACCCACCACACAGCTCCACAGATGCACCCACCACCCAGCTCCACAGATGCACCCACCACACAGCTCCACAGATGCACCCACCACACAGCTCCACAGATGCACCCACCACACAGCTCCACTGATGCACCCACCTCCACCGATGCACCCACCACACAGCTCCACCGACACAGCTCCGCCGATGCACCCACCACACAGCTCCACTGATGCAACCACCACACAGCTCCACCGACACAGCTCCACCGATGCACCCACCACAGAGCTCCACAGATGACCCCACCACACAGCTCCACTGATGCACCCAAGACACAGCTCCACTGATGCACCCAAGACACAGCTCCACCGAGGCACCCACCACACAGCTCCACCGAGGCACCCACCACACAGCTCCACTGATGCACCCACCACACAGCTCCACCTATGCAGCCACCACACAGCTCCACCGAGCCACCCACCACACAGCTCCACCGATGCACCCACCACACAGCTCCACCGATGCACCCACCACACAGCTCCACCGAGGCACCCACCACACAGCTCCACCGATGCACCCACCACACAGCTCCACCGAGGCACCAACCACGCAGCTCCACCGATGCACCCACCACACAGCTCCACCGAGGCACCCACCACACAGCTCCACTGATGCACACACCACACAGCTCCACTGACACAGCTCCACCAATGCACCCACCACACAGCTCCACAGAGGCACCCACCACACAGCTCCACCGATGCACCCACCACACAGCTCCAACTACACAGCTCCACCGATGCACCCACCACACAGTTCCACCGATGCACCCACCACACAGTTCCACCGATGCACCCACCACACAGCTCCACCGATGCACCCACCACACAGCTCCACCGAGGCACCCACCACACAGCTCCACCGAGGCACCCACCACACAGCTCCACCGAGGCACCCACCACACAGCTCCAGCGAGGCACCCACCACACAGCTCCAGCGAGGCACCCACCACACAGCTCCACCTATGCACCCACCACACAGCTCCACCGAGGCACCCACCACACAGCTCCACAGAGCCACCCACCACACAGCTCCACCGATGCACCCACCACACAGCTCCACCGAGGCACCCACCACACAGCTCCACCGAGGCACCCACCACACAGCTCCACCGAAGCACCCACCACACAGCTCCACCGAGGCACCCACCACACAGCTCCACCGAGGCACCCACCACACAGCTCCACCGATGCACCCACCACACAGCTCCACAGATGCACCCACCACACAGCTCCACAGATGCACCCACCACACAGCTCCACCGAGGCACCCACCACACAGCTCCACCGAGGCACCCACCACACAGCTCCACCGAGGCACCCACCACACAGCTCCACCGAGGCACATACCACACAGCTCCACTGATGCACCCAGCTCCACCGATGCACCCACCACACAGCTCCACCGACACAGCTCCACCGATGCACCCACCACACAGCTCCACCGATGCACCCACCACAGAGCTCCACCGATGCACCCACCACAGAGCTCCACAGATGACCCCACCACACAGCTCCACTGATGCACCCAAGGCACAGCTCCACCGAGGCACCCACCACACAGCTCCACCGAGGCACCCACCACACAGCTCCACCGATGCACCCACCACACAGCTCCACCTATGCACCCACCACACAGCTCCACCTATGCACCCACCACACAGCTCCACCGAGGCACCCACCACACAGCTCCACAGAGCCACCCACAACACAGCTCAACCGATGCACCCACCACACAGCTCCACCGAGGCACCCACCACACAGCTCCACCGAGGCACCCACCACACAGCTCCACCGAGGCACCCACCACACAGCTCCACCGATGCACCCACCACACAGCTCCACCGATGCACCCACCACACAGCTCCACCAAGGCACCTACCACACAGCTCCACCGATGCACCCACCACACAGCGCCACTGAGGCACCAACCACACAGCTCCACCGATGCACCCACCACACAGCTCCACCGAGGCACCCACCACACAGCTCCACCGATGCACCCACCACACAGCTCCACTGACACAGCTCCACCAATGCACCCACCACACAGCTCCACAGAGGCACCCACCACACAGCTCCACCGATGCACCCACCACACAGCTCCACCAAGGCACCCACCATACAGCTCCACCAAGGCACCCACCACACAGCTCCACCTACACAGCTCCACCGATGCACCCCACACACAGTTCCACCGAGGCACCAACCACACAGCTCCACCGATGCACCCACCACACAGCTCCACCTAAGCACCCACCACACAGCTCCACCGAGGCACCCACCACAGCTTCACAGAGCCACCCACCACACAGCTCCACCGATGCACCCACCACACAGCTCCACTGAAGCACCCACCACACAGCTCCACCGAGGCACCCACAACACAGCTCCACAGATGCACCCACCACACAGATCCACAGATGCACCCACCACACAGCTCCACAGATGCACCCACCACACAGCTCCACCGAGGCACCCACCACACAGCTCCACCGAGGCACCCACCACACAGCTCCACCGAGGCACCCACCACACAGCTCCACAGATGCACCCAGCTCCACAGATGCACCCACCACCCAGCTCCACAGATGCACCCACCACACAGCTCCACAGATGCACCCACCACGCAGCTCCACAGATGCACCCACCACGCAGCTCCACAGATGCACCCAGCTCCACAGATGCACCCACCACCCAGCTCCACAGATGCACCCACCACACAGCTCCACAGATGCACCCACCACGCAGCTCCACAGATGCACCCACCACGCAGCTCCACAGATGCACCCACCACCCAGCTCCACAGATGCACCCACCACCCAGCTCCACTGATGCACCCACCACACAGCTCCACTGATGCACCCACCACCCAGCTCCACCGATGCACCCACCACACAGCTCTACCGACACAGCTCCACTGATGCACCCACCACACAGCTCCACCGACACAGCTCCACTGATGCACCCACCACACAGCTCCACTGATGCACCCACCACACAGCTCCACTGATGCACCCACCACACAGCTCCACTGATGCAACCACCACACAGCTCCTCCGACACAGCTCCACCGATGCACCCACCACAGAGCTCCACAGATGACCCCACCACACAGCTCCACTGATGCACCCAAGACACAGCTCCACCGAGGCACCTGCCACACAGCTCCACCGATGCACCCACCACACAGCTCCACCGATGCACCCACCACACAGCTCCACCGATGCACCCACCACACATGCTCCACCTATGCACCCACCACACAGCTCCACCGAGGCACCCACCACACAGCTCAACAAATGCACCCACCACACAGCTCCACTGATGCAACCACCACACAGCTCCACCGACACAGCTCCACCGATGCACTCACCACAGAGCTCCACAGATGCCTCCACCACACAGCTCCACCGATGCACCCACCACACAGCTCCACCCACCGAGGCACCCACCACACAGCTCCACCGATGCACCCACCACACAGCTCCACCCACCGAGGCACCCACCACACAGCTCCACCGAGGCACCTACCACACAGCTCCACCTATGCACCCACCACACAGCTCCACCTATGCACCCACCACACAGCTCCACAGAGGCACCTACCACACAGCTCCACCGATGCACCCACCACACAGCTCCACTAAAGCACCCACCACACAGCTCCACCGAGGCACCCACCACACAGCTCCACAGATGCACCCACCACACAGCTCCACAGATGCACCCACCACACAGCTTCACAGATGCACCCACCACCCAGCTCCACAGATGCACCCACCACCCAGCTCCACAGATGCTCCCACCACCCAGCTCCACAGATGCACCCACCACACAGCTCCACAGATGCACCCACCACACAGCTCCACAGATGCACCCACCACCCAGCTCCACCGATGCACCCACCACACAACTCCACTGATGCACCCACCACCCAGCTCCACCGATGCACCCACCACACAGCTCCACCGACACAGCTCCACTGATGCAACCACCACACAGCTCCACCGACACAGCTCCCCTGATGCACCCACCACACAGCTCCCCGGATGCAACTACCACACAGCTCCACCGAGGCACCCACCACACAGCTCCACCGAGGCACCCACCACACAGCTCCACCGAGGCACCCACCACACAGCTCCACCGAGGCACCCACCACACAGCTCCACCGAGGCACCCATCACACAGCTCCACTGACACAGCTCCACCAATGCACCCACCACACAGCTCCACAGAGCCACCCACCACACAGCTCCACCGAGGCACCCACCACACAGCTCCACCGAGGCACCCACCACACAGCTCCACCGATGCACCCACCACCCAGCTCCACTGACACAGCTCCACCAATGCACCCACCACACAGCTCCACAGAGGCACCCACCACACAGCTCCACCGATGCACCCACCACACAGCTCCACCGATGCACCCACCACACAGCTCCACCAAGGCACCCACAATACAGCTCCACCAAGGCACCCACCACACAGCTCCACCAAGGCACCCACCACACAGCTCCACCTACACAGCTCCACCGATGCACCCACCACACAGTTCCACCGATGCACCCACCACACAGCTCCACCGATGCACCCACCACACAGCTCCACCGAGGCACCCACCACACAGCTCCACCGAGGCACCCACCACACAGCTCCACCGAGGCACCCACCACACAGCTCCACCGAGGCACCCACCACACAGCTCCACCGAGGCACCCACCACACAGCTCCACCGAGGCACCCACCACACAGCTCCACCGAGGCACCCACCACACAACTCCACCGAGGCACCCACCACACAGCTCCACCGAGGCACCCACCACACAGCTCCACCGAGGCACCCACCACACAGCTCCACCGAGGCACCCACCACACAGCTCCACCGAGGCACCCACCACACAGCTCCACCAAGGCACCCACCACACAGCTCCACCGATGCACCCACCACACAGCTCCACAGATGCACCCACCACCCAGCTCCACCGATGCACCCACCACACAACTCCACCGATGCACCCACCACACAACTCCACTGATGCACCCACCACCCAGCTCCACCGATGCACCCACCACACAGCTCCACCGACACAGCTCCACTGATGCAACCACCACACAGCTCCACCGACACAGCTCCCCTGATGCACCCACCACACAGCTCCCCTGATGCAACTACCACACAGCTCCACTGAGGCACCCACCACACAGCTCCACCGAGGCACCCACCACACAGCTCCACCAAGGCACCCACCACACAGCTCCACCGAGGCACCCACCACACAGCTCCACCGAGGCACCCACCACACAGCTCCACCGAGGCACCCATCACACAGCTCCACTGACACAGCTCCACCAATGCACCCACCACACAGCTCCACCGAGGCACCCACCACACAGCTCCACCGAGGCACCCACCACACAGCTCCACCGAGGCACCCACCACACAGCTCCACCGAGGCACCCACCACACAGCTCCACCGAGGCACCCACCACACAGCTCCACCGAGGCACCCACCACACAGCTCCACCGAGGCACCCACCACACAGCTCCACCGAGGCACCCACCACACAGCTCCACCGAGGCACCCACCACACAGCTCCACCGATGCACCCACCACACAGCTCCACCGAGGCACCCACCACACAGCTCCACCGAGGCACCCACCACACAGCTCCACCGAGGCACCCATCACACAGCTCCACCGAGGCACCCACCACACAGCTCCACCGAGGCACCCACCACACAGCTCCACCGAGGCACCCATCACACAGCTCCACTGACACAGCTCCACCAATGCACCCACCACACAGCTCCACAGAGCCACCCACCACACAGCTCCACCGAGGCACCCACCACACAGCTCCACCGAGGCACCCACCACACAGCTCCACCAAGGCACCCACCACACAGCTCCACCGAGGCACCCACCACACAGCTCCACCGAGGCACCCACCACACAGCTCCACCGAGGCACCCATCACACAGCTCCACTGACACAGCTCCACCAATGCACCCACCACACAGCTCCACCGAGGCACCCACCACACAGCTCCACCGAGGCACCCACCACACAGCTCCACCGAGGCACCCACCACACAGCTCCACCGAGGCACCCACCACACAGCTCCACCGAGGCACCCACCACACAGCTCCACCGAGGCACCCACCACACAGCTCCACCGAGGCACCCACCACACAGCTCCACCGAGGCACCCACCACACAGCTCCACCGAGGCACCCACCACACAGCTCCACCGATGCACCCACCACACAGCTCCACAGATGCACCCACCACACAGCTCCACAGATGCACCCACCACACAGCTCCACAGATGCACCCACCACCCAGCTCCACCGATGCACCCACCACACAACTCCACCGATGCACCCACCACACAGCTCCACAGATGCACCCACCACCCAGCTCCACCGATGCACCCACCACACAACTCCACTGATGCACCCACCACCCAGCTCCACCGATGCACCCACCACACAGCTCCACCGACACAGCTCCACTGATGCACCCACCACACAGCTCCACCGAGGCACCCACCACACAGCTCCACCGAGGCACCCACCACACAGCTCCACCGAGGCACCCACCGCACAGCTCCACCGAGGCACCCACCACACAGCTCCACCGAGGCACCCACCACACAGCTCCACCGAGGCACCCATCACACAGCTCCACCGAGGCACCCATCACACAGCTCCACTGACAGCTCCACCAATGCACCCACCATACAGCTCCACCGAGGCACCCACCACACCGCTCCACCAAGGCACCCACCACACAGCTCCACCGATGCACCCACCACACAGCTCCACCGATGAAGCCACCACACAGCTCCACTGATGCACCCACAACCACCGATGCACCCACCACACAGCTCCACCGACACAGCTCCACCGATGCACCCACCACACAGCTCCACCGATGCACCCACCACACAGCTCCACCGATGCACCCACCACACAGCTCCGCCGATGCACCCACCACACAGCTCCACCGATGAAGCCCCCACACAGCTCCACTGATGCACCCACAACCACCGATGCACCCACCACACAGCTCCACCGACACAGCTCCACCGATGCACCCACCACACAGCTCCACCGATGCACCCACCACACAGCTCCACCGAGGCACCCACCACACAGCTCCACCGATGCACCCAGCACACAGCTACACCGAGGCACCCACCACACAGCTCCACCGAGGCACCCACCACACAGCTCCACCGAGGCACCCACCACACAGCTCCACAGATGCACCCACCACACAGCTCCACCGATGCACCCACCACACAGCTCCGCCGATGCACCCACCACACAGCTCCGCCGATGCACCCACCACACAGCTCCGCCGATGCACCCACCACACAGCTCCACTGATGCACCCACCACACAGCTCCGCCGAGGCACCCAGCACACAGCTACACCGAGGCACCCACCACACAGCTCCACCGAGGCACCCACCACACAGCTCCACCGAGGCACCCACAACACAGCTCCACCGATGCACCCACCACACAGCTCCACCGATGCACCCACCACACAGCTCCGCCGATGCACCCACCACACAGCTCCGCCGATGCACCCACCATACAGGTCCGCCGATGCACCCACCACACAGCTCCGCGGAGGCACCCACTACACAGCTCCGCTGATGCACCCACCACACAGCTCCGCGGAGGCACCCACCACACAGCTCCACCGATGCACCCACCACACAGCTCCACTGATGCAACCACCATACAGCTCCACCGACACAGCTCCACCGATGCACCCACCACAGAGCTCCACAGATGCCCCCACCACAGAGCTCCACAGATGCCCCCACCACAGAGCTCCACAGATGCCCCCACCACAGAGCTCCACCAATGCACCCACCACACAGCTTCACCGATGCACCCACCACACAGCTCCACCGATGCACCCACAGTCATTCTGTAATTTCTTCGACACTTTCTCATGTTTGTCAAGGATTTTCTAATGCGTGACCACCTTCTCAAAAGCCTCAGCGTGTCTTAATATAATCAGCACGTCACCTCTGCCAAGCGATAATGGCATTGGGTGTGCACTCTGTCTGCAACCACCGAGTCTGCCGTGGCAACGTAAGGCCTGTGGCCCCCTCCCGCTCTTCTGCCTTTTGTACGGCATACCCTGCCTTCCCCCATTAGCCTTCACTTCCTCTCCCTTTTTAGGTCGAGGCTACTGTTGCACTGCAATGCAGTGGGGGGCGGAGCCAAAGATTTCATGACTTCAACAGTGGGGGGCTTTAACCCGCCTCTCTCTACCATTGGCTAGCTTCGTAAATGGAGGCTAGCCATTGGAAGAGATGTGTGTCAATTACTCTTTTCTTGATGCGATCCGTGGGCGTTTCTGTCTCTTTTTTTAAGTCCCGCCCCCACACCCTCCCTCTCGCCGAGGTCCGAGGTCCGAGGTCCCAGTCTATTCCTTCTGTAATGTACCTTTTGCTACCTCTTGTATTTTGTTTGCTCACAATTGTCACTTTTGCCTCATGTAACTTAATGTCTGCTTTTGTAACGTGTTCACTCGTATCGTAATCTTCTCATGGATCATTTCTGTTCCTATTGTGAAGCGCTCTGACGCACCGCCTGCAGTGACCTGAAGGGGCCGCCGCGCTGCCCGCAGCGACCCGGAAGTGCTTCCCTCCAGGACCCGGATTCAGACCGGGGTTCTCCAGTCGTTCTGGCTGCCACCTTCTCCCGTTTCTCCTGAACTCGTGCCCATGAGGCAGCCTCCTCAGATCAAATCCGACATGGGGGTCTGCGCGGTCACGTAAGCGTTTACTTTCAGGAATCTAATAGTCTAGCAAAGGGCGGCAGTGAAATTCCAGAGAAGTGAGAGCAAGGTTCCAGAAACTTGAGTTTTTTTGTGTTTTTTTTTTTTTGCCCGTATACCACAAAACAGCCTAAAAAATTAAACGCCTTTCATGAAAATGCACGCTGACAACAAGACTCCTACGATAAGACTCCCTCGAGCCAGTTGCTGATGACAATCAGGTGCCTGTGAGCTATGGAGGGCTCCTGCGTGCCATGGAAGAGAGCTGCTGGGGGCCTGCACGATGCGGGCTCCTTCCAAGAACGCACCCTGGCTGCGTAATTAAGATGCTGCCCTGCTCAGGCCTGGTGTAGCCCTTACCTACAACAAACGAAGAACTGCCCTGGGCAACACGAGTCACCTGCCCCTGCTGCGACACGTGCACCTCTCGCCCAGGTGTCATATGTCTCAGACAATGTCCATCCTATGCCTGAGGTAGGGCTATAAAAGGCATGTATGGCCCGAGGGTCTAGCAGTGTCCCTGCGAGAAGCTCGTGTGGCAGACAGTCACCCAGAGCCTGCTGAAGATGAAGCTCCTGCTCGGCGCCCTGCTCACCTGCTGCTTGGTTACAACAGGTACTGGTGCCCCGGGGCCAGGCCCTCTCAATCCACGCGCCCCTCGCTCTCCCCTCAAAGGTGTCCTTCCCTCCAAACACTCTTTCATCGCCCAATACCCCCGCCCCAAACCCATGGCTTCCTCGCAACTTTCCCTGGGGATTTTTTTTCTCATCTAACAGATCCTTCACTCTCCATCCCTTGCCCCCGCCCCCACCCACACCCCCCATCACAAGCAATGTGACCACTACCCCGCATCGCAGGACTGTCCTCTCCCAGCCCCTTGGTCCTCTTCCATGGGCTTTCACTCCAACCCGAACTATGAACCCTGACTTCCGTTCAATGTGTCCATGTGCCCCTAACTCCCGGCCAAAGGGCCCCTCCTTCTTCTCGAAAGGCCAACTCTCCTCCCATAGGCCCCTTATTCATAGTGGTTACCCGAATCCCCCCAAACCAAGCCAAGGTGCACCCCACTGGCCGTTCCGGCGGCACCTTACATCCCTTCCATTAACTCCTCACTCACCGTGGTCATGGGCAACGGGCCAACAACTTCCTGGGTCAGGGGTCCTGCAAAGCTCGGGGGGCATTCTACGTCGTACAATGTGCAGTTCATTGAAAATGCATTACGTACATGACGTCTAGTTAAAAAATAGGCAACAATACTGTAAAAAGCCAAAAAGAACAATCCGTGTCAGAAGTGGGGTAATATTCTGATGTATTTTTAAAAGACTTGGAAGGCCTAACATGGTATGGGTGGTTATAAAACAAGGCCTAACATGGTATGGGTGGGTAGTGTTATAAAACGGAGTTATGGGATGGAGTGATAGGATAGGATGGAGAGCTGGGGTGTAGGTTACAGGATGGAGATTTTGGGTACGAATTGTAAAATGGAGATATAGAGTGCAGTGTTATAGGGTGGCGATATGGAGGTGTTTTATAAGATTGCTTTAGGGTGTAAAGTTCTATAGGGTGGCTATTTTGGGGTGTTATAGGGTGGAGGTTTGAGGAGCAGTGCTATTAATGGAGATATTGGGTGTAGTTATGAGTTTTGATGTTATATGAGGGAGACCTAGGGTGCAGCGTCATGGAAAGGAGATTTAGGGTTTGGTGTTACAGGGTGGAGATACAGGGTGTCATGTTATAGGATGGAGTTGTATGGTGTAGTGATTTTGGATGATGATCTAGGGCACAATGTTATAAGCTGGAGATATGGGGTGTAGTCCTAAATAGGGAGATATGGGTTGTAGAGTGATATGATGGACTTGTGGTGTGAGATGTCAGTGGATGGAGATATGCAGGATAGTGTTCTAGGATCTAGTTATGGGATTATGAAGAACTTTGTGCAAATGTATCATCAGTAAAAGACGATGAGAACTTAATGCGTCCCTTTTGGTACTCTCAATCTGCTTTCTGTATGGAGCGTGAGCCCAGTGTCATCCGTCTGTGTGTGTCTGTGTGTGTCTGTTTGTGTGGCTCTGTGTGTCTGTGTGTGTAGCTTTTTTTTAGGTGGCTCTATGTGTGGGTGGCTGTGTGTGTGTGTAGGTGGCTGTGTGTGTGGGTGGCTCTGTGTGTGTGGGTGGCTCTATGTGAATGACTGTGTGGGTGGCTCTGTATGTTTGTGTGTGCGCGTGGCTCTGTGTGTGTGTGCTCGTGGCTCTGTGTGTGTGCGTGTGCATGTGGCTCTGTGTGTGTGCGTGACTCTGTGTGTGTGCGTGGCTCTGTCTGTGTGTGTGCGTGGCTCTGTCTGTGTGTGTGCGTGGCTCTGTCTGTGTGTGCGCGTGGCTCTGTGTGTGTGCGTGGCTCTGTCTGTGTGTGCGCGTGGCTCTGTGTGTGCGCGTGGCTCTGTCTGTGTGTGCGCGTGGCTCTGTCTGTGTGTGCGCGTGGCTCTGTCTGTGTGTGCGCGTGGCTCTGTCTGTGTGTGCGCGTGGCTCTGTCTGTGTGTGCGCGTGGCTCTGTGTGTGCGCGTGGCTCTGTGTGTGCGCGTGGCTCTGTGTGTGCGCGTGGCTCTGTCTGTGTGTGCGCGTGGCTCTGTCTGTGTGTGCGCGTGGCTCTGTCTGTGTGTGCGCGTGGCTCTGTCTGTGTGTGCGCGTGGCTCTGTCTGTGTGTGTGCGTGGCTCTGTCTGTGTGTGCGCGTGGCTCTGTCTGTGTGTGCGCGTGGCTCTGTGTGTGCGCGTGGCTCTGTCTGTATGTGCGCGTGGCTCTGTCTGTGTGTGCGCGTGGCTCTGTCTGTGTGTGCGCGTGGCTTTGTGTGTGTGCTTGGCTCTGTGTGTGTGTGCATGGCTCTGTCTGTGTGTGTGCGCGTGGCTCTGTCTGTGTGCGTGGCTCTGTGTGTGTGTGTGTGCGTGGCTGTGTGTGTGTGTGTGTGTGTGTGTGTGCGAGGCTCTGTGTGTGTGTGTGTGTGGCTCTGTCTGTGTGGCTCTGTCTGTGTGGGTGTGTGTGTGTGTGTGTGTGTGTGTGCGAGGCTCTGTCTCTGTGTGTGTGTGTATGTGCGGCTCGGTCTGTGTGTGTGTGCACGGCTCGGTCTGTGTGTGTGTGTGTGGTTCTGTGTCTGCGAATACTCTCTAATGCTCACCTATTGCCATAGTAAATGACAATACCATTTATTTATGTTTTTAAAGAAAAAAATGTCATGAGCAATGCCAATAGCTATACCTTTAATAATGCCGAGACCATTGCATTGTAAATGCTTGTTTATTATCCCGTCTCTGTCCTTCACTTTTCCCGTTTCGCTTTTCATTTCTTTCTTCACAAACCGTGTCTCCTCCTGTGTGTGTGGCTCTGTCTGTGTGTGTGGCTCTGTCTGTGTGTGTGGCTCTGTCTGTGTGTGTGGCTCTGTGTGTGTGCTTGGCTCTATGTGTGTGTGCATGGCTCTGTCTGTGTGTGTGCGCGTGTCTCTGTCTGTGTGCGTGGCTCTGTGTGTGTGTGTGTGCGTGGCTCTGTGTGTGTGTGTGCGTGGCTGTGTGTGTGTGTGCGAGGCTCTGTGTGTGTGTGTGTGTGTGTGTAGCTCTGTCTGTGTGTGTGTGTGTGTGTGTGTGGCTCTGTCTGTGTGGCTCTGTCTGTGTGGGTGTGTGTGTGTGTGCGCGGCTCTGTCTCTGTGTGTGTGTGTGTATGTGCGGCTCTGTCTGTGTGTGTGTGCACGGCTCGGTCTGTGTGTGTGTGTGTGGTTCTGTGTCTGCGAATACTCTCTAATGCTCACCTATTGCCATAGTAAATGACAATACCATTTATTTATGTTTTTAAAGAAAAAAATGTCATGAGCAATGCCAATAGCTATACCTTTAATAATGCCGAGACCATTGCATTGTAAATGCTTGTTTATTATCCCGTCTCTGTCCTTCACTTTTCCCGTTTCGCTTTTCATTTCTTTCTTCACAAACCGTGTCTCCTCCTTTCTGTTCCCAATGCTAGCTCTCCTGTTTGTTCAAGTAACACTACACCTACAACAAGCCAGGACTATTGGCTTTGTCAGTGGCTGTTAGTTTCCATTACTAAGGACAATTAAAAGATGTACTGCTTCTCTGTGCTTGTTTTATTTTAATAGCATCATAGTGTTTCAGGCTACGTAATATCGAATAC
This sequence comes from Lissotriton vulgaris, assembly GCF_964263255.1. Classification (NCBI taxonomy): domain Eukaryota; kingdom Metazoa; phylum Chordata; class Amphibia; order Caudata; family Salamandridae; genus Lissotriton; species Lissotriton vulgaris. The sequence continues at coordinate 128,036 of NW_028247985.1, forward strand.
TAGATTGGCATCTAGTCTCCTTGGGACTCACAAACCTCTTCTCAACCGTTTTCCTATACCATCCTGGATAACTTAGCACAGGAACATTCTTCTCATACACAAGTTTGAGCTATTGACATTGTAAATAACAATGCCTTTTATTTCTGTTTTGGATTTTAAAACATAAATAAAAGTCATTGCCGTTTACAATGCCAATAGCTTAAACTCGCGTAAATCCGAGACCTATTGCATTGAAAATGCTTGTTAAATACCCCAAATTACTTGGCTTGAGAATGCAGATATTTTTAACAATTTGCAAAAGTAAAGCATGATTCTGAATTTCAGAGGAAGATTGGAAAATGGTAAACTGGCATGTTTCTCTGAATCTCTAATATTATGTGTAGAACACATAATGAGCCCTACATTAGGATCTAGGATTTCCCGAATTCAGTGCTATTCTTGTACCCTGTGATGAGACTAAACATTACAAAGATGTCTACCAAGCCTCAGGTACTAATGCTACTAGGGCATCAGTAGATGAGAGGGGGATGTAGAATTTTTAGAGATATAACATACAGTCTCCCTTGCCAAAAACTTTACTCGCACATAGGGTATCCTACAGCCTGTAAGTACCAATTCACATTAGCCCCTAGACACCTTTTCTAGTTGTTTTGATAGCCCTCGCCCACTCTATTAGTGGTACTTCCTTATCAATTTGTTGAGGAAACCATACTAGAACGTGACCAATGGTGGATCGGCCAGACTAAAAAAAGACATGAGTACTTCATGATGGCATACCATAGCACCAAATTAACTCCATGAAATGAAGACTCCATGGTTAGACACTAAAATACCTGAAATGTATGCCATCTATTTAACCTTCCAGCACCTTTTATCACTATACAAATTTGAGAGAAAATACCAAAAACGTTCTTATTCGCAACAAACTCCAGATTGTTATCATGAGTGGCGAATTAGATGGACATACCAGCGATTTGGAAAGCGCATGCCCACGACCAATGTAAATAGTGCAATAATAAGATGGTATGGTTGAGTAGAAAGCCCACTTTGGTTCAGAGGAATGAGAATCCATTGATAAAAGAAGCTGTTCCGTCACAAAATCATAAATGGCTCAAAGAACCAATTACAGGCATTTTCCCGTTTCAAATTTTCAGTGGATCTATGCTGTTGTGTATGTTGTCGCACCGCATGATGGATAATTCCTACAATAGGGTGAGATACTTTGTGTTTGTATATATGTATTCTCATCCATCAATCACAGATTTGAAGTGCAGCATAACAAATTGTTATGTTAATTGTGTGCATGTATCAGACTGAATAAGGAAGGCACGTGTGTCACGAGTGGACTTTACAGTGCAATTCTGCATGTCGGTGTGCTGTGTAATAATAGGTTTGATGTGTCTTTTGTGTCATACCACAGAATCATGATATCCCCTTATGCTGTTGTTTTCTCCCATTACAGGAACTATATAAAACAGTTGTGCGAGTAGTCCATATATGTGTTATGTGTTTTATGTCTTATGTCCCAACTGCATAGAGAAAGAGCCTATAGATGGCAAACTTATAAGTACAGGTCAAATAGACACGTGTTCTGGGGCGTTCCCTTTTGTCCTGATGAAAGTCTAGGACCCAAGAGGCCGCACAAATATAGGCTGAAACATCCAAAACATGACTTTTATCTTATCCGGGGCACCTGCTATTAAAAGGATACCTGGGTGGCCTCTAGGTACTTTTAACGAGATTAAGACCTCAGCAAAAAACATGTGCGTCCTGGAATGTGTTTGAGCCCATCTTGATCTTTCGGAATCGGGGTGAGACCCGATGATGAAGCATGCCAGTAATAAAGTAGGTGAGGGTCTATCAAAATAACTAGACGAGGTGTCTATGGGGTAATCTGAATTAGTACATGCGGGTTGTAGGTTACCCTTTTGTGTGATGAATGTTTAATAAAATATTGCCTGTATACCTTCTCTGCTTCCAGCTGAATCACACTGCAGCTGACAGAGAAAGTAATTCATATTTCTGATGCATACGTCTACCTGCAGATTTCTCACCTGTAGAATTATCCCAGGTGTCCGAATGGGATCTGGAAACTTCAAAGCTCTCAAGCTGCCAGGAGGGGGCGTGGGCTTTGTATCAATGCCGTAAATGATATAAGATGACATCCCCAAAGCCATTTTTTACCCACCCTGGGGCAACAACGTGAGTTCCCATTTTTCCACATCTTCAACACCGATCCAGAGTATGCTCTCTCTCTTCTGAAACTGGTGAGTTTTCATCACAGAAAATCTATTGTGTGCAGGTCAAACGTCTCCTTCAAAACTGTTTAGACACTCTAGGGACTGTGAGGAGGAATTGGCCACTACTGACTTCCATTGCATCTGCCTTTGGTGCCCAGGCTTAGACGATGACTGCCATTCAAGTGAATCTTGCCTCAACATGCACCAGAGTCTATCAAAGATCAGCAGGCCAAGTTACTCATGGCTAGGGGTATAATGGCAGACGCAGCAGTCGTTGGTCAATTCCACGCTCCAGGTCGCTATCCTCGCATTTTTCAAGCAAACTCATGTAGCACAAGAAACATGACAAAAATGTCCTCCAACTCCCACAGGATCTTCATCCTCAGAACTGAAGTTGGTAGTTGTGGGGCAGGGAGATCATCCCAAGGTGTCGCCACGCACCAGTGACTCCACAGGACTCTGCCCCTGAACTGCCTCGATCTTCGCCTGCACCTTCTCTGTTGTTTCCAGCTCCAGTGTTCCTAGAATTTCCAGCGTCAACGTCTTCCCACCTGGAGTTTCTGACACCAGGTTTGGACCTGGCTTTGTTCCACATTGTGTTCCTTAGTGCCACCTGTAGCATCTTTTTGAGAGCCACAGTACCATCCAGTGCACCGTCTGGGACCGATGCCATTAGGCTCTGCTCCTTTAGTACCAGCGCCAGTTCCTCCATCTTTTTCACCCACGCCTCCAGCGCTGGACTTCTCAAGGAGAAAGAATATAGGAGAAGATTCATGATATTTTTTTTGAACAGATGATGATGATGATGGTGGTGGGGAATTAGCAGGCCTTTCATCCGCCAGTGGATTGGACACCTACCCCAAAGATGGAATTCCCAACAGGACCTTCTAGCCCAGAGTATTGTCCTTCCACTCAGTGGTTAAAAAAAGCTGTAGAAGTACTAGAGCTGCAGCTTCCAAAGGTGGACGTTAAAAAGAATTTCCTTAGCAAGGGTCGCCTCCCAGCCACACCAACTTTAGAACCTCTTCTGTCCTACATAGAGGCCTTTTGTAGATCTGGTGATGTCAGCTTAGGGGATGCACACTCGGCACTGGCATTCACCAGGCTGGTGGGATGGCGCTACCTCCCAGCACCAGAAGATCCTCCCTTATCTACTCATCTGTCACCAGAAAGCCTAGTCATACAAGCATCCTGCTCTCCTGGGCATTTGACATGTATCTTTCCTTCTGCTCTTTCCACAATGCGTCAAAACAGCTAAAAGCTTGGGAGAAGAAAACGTTTTCCATTTCAAAAGAAGGACATCCTAAACTTCCCGTACCTGGGTGACTAGCTGATCAAAGTCAGTGCACCAGGGAAGATGGCATGTCATATCAAGTCAACAGTCTTGTTACTGTCGACCTGGGCCTTTCAATCAGCAATCCCAGTTCTCACCTGGAGCCCTCCCAGTGCCTCCACTTTTTAGGGTCCGTTCTGAAAACGACCCTTCCACAAGCCTTGCCCCTCCTCAGAGAATTATTGATATCCTGGAAATGGTCCCATCTTTTCCAGAGGGCGCATAAGTTCCTGTCCTGAAGGTCTTGCGTCTTCTGGAATTCTCCTGGTCATGCATATTGCCACATAAGGGTTCTGCTGTAGCGTCTCGGCAGGCACTGGTTCCAGCATTGGGAGACCTGTCGGACCCAATCATAATTTTCCAGAGCCTTGCTGTAGATTCGATTTGGTGGGGGAACGAGACAAACCTGCTCTGTTAGGTTATGTTATGGTGAATTGTAAAGTGCACTATGACTCAGTATCCTGGCAGCGAGCAGGGCCAAGAGGGAGTTCTGAAAAAGACTTGCCTTCACCTTCTTGCATAATTCAAGAGGTGAGAAGGCTCAGATGTGTAGTGGCAGGTAATCCCATACTTTAGAAGGGATGTAGGAGAAGGTTCGACCGTCTGATCTGGATCTGTATGCGTACTATGTGTGCGAGTAGGAGTCTGTCAGGTTTGTGAAAGCAGGTGTAGGGCTGGACTTACGTAGTGCCTTGAAAGTGTGGGTGAGGAGTTTGTTGTGCTTGTTTGAGTATGGGTAACCAGTGTAGCTCCTTGAGGTGAAGTGAGATATGTTTGCAGCGTGGGAGGTTGAAAGTGATATTGTCCACGGAGTTCTGGATAGTCTGTCGCCTTCTGATGAGTTGTGGGCAACAGTGTTCGCATAGTCCTTCTTGCTTGTGGCTGAGGCATGGGGTGACAGCTTTCCGCATGTTGATTGGTAACCTGTATCAAAATTTTCAGGGTGTGGAAGCTTGAGGCGTTGATAGCGTTGATTTGAAATTCCATGTTAAGCTAGTAGTGAATGACCATCCTGAGGTTCTTGGTGTGGATGGTGAGATCTGCAAGGGGCATCCCCACAGTTTTACTAAGCATTACTGCCTGGATTCTGAAGCGTGTAAGGATAGCCATTTCGACAGATCGATACTGCAAATCTTCTGCATTTAACCATCAATTAACCCTACTCCTGAAAAGGCTACTGCTTTGGTATCTATTCTATAGCCTAGGAATTCCCATGTAGAAGTAACCATCAGGAGGAAAAGTTACTAACTTGAGGGAACAGTCTTTTTGGTGAATACTCTATCTACTTGGAGATTCCTCAGTATTCCCGCCCGCCTCCCCATTTGATGGATGTGTTATAGAGACAATAAGGTCCCAATTCAAGTTTGGTACTGTACTACTTAATGGTGATGCCATTCCATCCGCTTGCCTCAAATGCTTGGAAGACTCGATGGAAACTGACGTTGCGTAGGGGTAGGCACTATATGGCTTTGGCGATGTCCTCTGACGTCAACGCCAGCGTCAATACAAAGCCAGAGCCTGCTGCCCACAACTTAGGAGCTTCGAAGTGTCCTGATCCAGTCTGATGCCTGGGATACTTCTACAGGGGAGGAATATGCAGGTAGATGGAGTATCAACCAGAAAGCTTGTTAATGCAAGTCAATAACGTTGTCTTATGTGGACGTAGGTGGCTCATGTACTATTTTTTGAGTGCAAATGATAAAAGAATGGCAAATTTATTTCCATATGCAGAAGCTTCAAGAAATGTATTATATGTTGACTGTTTCAGGCGATTGAAATCACAAGCCTTTCTGGGACTTAATAGCGACTGCATTGAACGAGTGCCATTGTTCGTTTCCCTCTCTTTCATGTCAGAAATAACTTTTAAATATAGTATAAATTTTTCCTCATCTGATTTTCACATGTTTTTTATGCTACATGTCTGATTCATTGATGATAAAGTTTAACATTTAACAGAAAGTTAAGGAATGATCATACTGTCTCTTAGGATCAAGTAGTATTCAGAACAGTTTGTAGAAAATGGTTTGTTCCCATTGGGACACTTACACACGGAATAAGAAGGGCCAATGGAATTGGACAGGGTACACACAACCCAGCTGTGAAGCGTCCTTGAAGCAAATTTTGCCAGGTGGGCCCTACCACTAACAGACCTTCCAGGGTTAAAAAACATTTTTGAAAGGATGGGTTTTCTTTCTACCCCTAATTCGTAGACATTCCCTGGCACTCGCACCTATCCAGTGTTCTGGATAGCACATCATCTGTATTTAATTTAGAAGAAAAGTGATTGTATACCATATATCAACACTGTACAAAACCAAATTATGAGCAACATTTGAAAGTGAGATGGTTGCATTTTGAGTTTGTTGCTATAATTCCCAATGAGCTTTATAGATTACTTTCACCAATACCCTTAAAAAAAGACACCAAGAGTTAAGTCGCTCACAAAGGGGCTGTATAAACGTACCCATTCACACAGAATAGCTGCTCCTCTTCAGGAGAAACACGATCATCATAGTGACAAGATGCAGAAAAACATTTTAAAAAGTTGGTGTTTGCGTTGCGGTATGGGTTTGTCAGAGTGCTTTTGTTACATTCATATGCAGTAGTGAGGACCTTAGAGATTTTTTTATAAAAAGGGTACTCCCAAATTTGCTTTTTAGGTCTAGAGGGGGGAGAAAAAACAGCAACTATGGACACATAACCTCTAATCTGACCTATTAATCTTTCAAATGAGAGTTAATCTAAACCTTTCACAGAGATGCAACAATAATAGAAGGTATTCAAATAGACATATTATTCTTTAGTTTTTCATTTATTTTCATTTTCAGAATTTGAGGTAGAAAAAACATATTTTAGGCCCTGATGAAGCTTGATGCAAATTATATAGTTCACCGAAACGTACGTAGGCCCTATACATCTGGGAACCTCGCATAAAGAGATATATAAGGAAGAAGAACTAAATGAATAAGCAACATATAAATTGAACTTATCAAGAGAAAGAGATATGGATATCCAATTATAAAAGACCAAATGGGATCCTCAGATGTATTGTTGTTTTTTGTTGTATTTTATTGTATTTTGTCACTAGCATGAGTTTGTATGTAATTGAGTGAATGATGTAGAATGAGTGATAGAGAGATAGATAGCACTGTTTAGTTCCTATGTGGGGTTCACAAAAAAAGTCTGTCACTGCAAATAATGATTTTCTAGTACTTAACTATTTATTTGTTGTATGTTAAAAAATACCAAAAAATGCTAAAATATGTTTTTTCTACCTCAAATTCTGAAAATGAAAAACTAAAGAATAATATGTCTATTTGAATACCTTCTATTATTGTTGCATCTCTGTGAAAGGTTTAGATTAACTCTCATTTGAAAGATTAATAGGTCAGATTAGAGGTTATGTGTCCATAGGGAGGACCACTTCACTTACTGCGGTGGAATGCAGTAATCTCTGGCTTTCCTGTGCATGGACACCCTTGGAAAGCGATGCCTCGCCTACAAATGTGCGCTCAGTTCATCTCACTGACTGAGTGCTGTGTTTTTTTTAGCTCTGAGCTGCTCCATTTATCTTAGATTTTCCTTAATTCTTCTAGATTCTGCAGGTTTTTGCCAGTTGTTTTTGGACTGTACAGTGGAGCTCTGCCTGCAGCGAAATCGCCAAAGAAATATATCGCTACCTGATGAAATCATACATGTTATGAGTAGGAAACTGGAAAGACCTAACCCAGAAAAAAACCCATGGGAGCAGAAGAGCCTGATTCTGGACATGTCTGAGTGCACTTGGGATAGGTATGGACATTTTTGTGTGCTTCAGTGTTCATTTTGTATCTCAGGACAGTGACCCATTTTTTCATGTATGCGTGTGTCTGGAATTGAGGTTGTTTGAGCTTGACTGCTATCAGACTTACCTGTTCAATATCTTGTGCAACAAGGGTGTGTAGCCCCCATTCCCCTCTCTCTGTTGCCTAGGCATGTCACAGTATGTTGTCCTGGATTGGAGTTTACTAATTTCAACCTTAGTCTTGGCGGCATAAAGAATGGGCCAAATTGCAAATGTGTGGGGTTTGAAAAGAGCTGGGGAAGATGTGATGCTTGGACTTAAGGAGAAAAGCACAGCCCGGTGCATGTGTCAGTTGTGTAGGTTTTAAATTCAGTCAATTTAGACTGAAGGAGAAGGGACAGAGCCAGCATGACTCAGGTGGCACTTGTGTGTGTCTGAGAAGCATAGTTTGAATCGTCATATTATTGTGGTAACTGGGAAGAAATGAGCTGAAATCAGAACATGTTGTTAAGGCTGTGTAAAATAATTACATAAACGTTCCTCTAAGTTGCAGACCGAGAGTGATGGACATAATACAGATTGCGTTGGAGAGTCCAGTGAAATATCTCCCTGAAGACACAGAACAAAAGGTGAGAGAATGATACAGAGCAATCTGGGGCGCCAGTAGTTGTATGACAGCCTTATATGTGTTTTCAGAGTTTACAGTGAAGACAGAATAATTGCACAGCCAGCTTTGACTTTATCAAAAGGTGAAATGAGAAGTAAAGGGGCAGGTATAGTGTTTTTTAGGTTTAGTGACACTCATGTGAACAGGCTTTTTGTCGTGCTACTATTAGATGAGGAGTAGGTGAGGAGTAGTTTGGGTGGAGTTCCTCTTACATGAACAAATTAAATGTCCTATACAAGGGTGTTGGGTAGAATCCGCCTATATGAATAACTGGAGAGTGGTGTTTTATTTGAACAGTTGAAGAATGGAGTTAATCTGAACCAATGAAAGGGTGGAGTTGTACGTTTGTAAACAGGTTCAGGCCGTATTACTCGTGAACAGGCAGAGAGTGGTATACAATTTATGTGGAGTGTCTTTTTACATATAGGTAAACTAATTGGGGCTTAAGTTAATCTTATATGAACAGGAAGAGAGTGGAGGTAATGTTATGTAAACAGGTGCAGGCTAATGTCACATGAACAATGTAACAAATAGTTTTCAAGGCCATTGGTTCTCTTTGGATAACCTGTAGGAATGAGGTGTTCCTCCAATGTGAACAATCATATGGTAGTGCTACATGGCTGTCAAGTGACCCATTGCCAAAAGCCAGGACTAATAGAAACTGATACAAGGGCACTTTGGAGCTTTTATATTACTCCTATTTGAAACGGTTGATTGGGTTAGTGACTCATTTAATCAGGTGGTGCACCTTTTATATGATCAGATTCAGGATGCCATTACTCTAAGCTGAACAGGCGTTGGTGGGGAGGCGTTCCTGTTATTCAGGATGGTGATGTTACTGTTTGGTGAAAAGGTAGAGGGTGGTGTTTCTTTTTTGTGACTGGGTTGAGGGTGTTTTTACTCCTAGGTGGTAGGCGGGATGTGTTGCTCTTAGCTGAATAGGCAGTGGCTGAGTTCCTCCAAATCAGACAGCTAGGGAGTGGTTTTAATCCAATCTGGAAAAATGTGTTGGGTGGTGGTGTCCTCATATAAACAGGTGTTTCCTAAGAGTGGTGTTACTGTGAAGATAGCGGGTGATGTTAATATTTATGCGAGCAGATGAGACTGCTCACAGTTCCAATTGCTGTGTAGATCTAAAACGTTTTAAACATCTCTGGACCCCTGTGTTGATTTAGGGAGTTGTAGAAGTAGTTGAACCTAAGGGGTGATGTAAAGAACTGCAGTTGTTCAGCATCTGCATTTTGGAAAGCATTTGAAGTGGCTGGCTCTAGATGTTAATGTAGAGTGGCGAAGAAGTGGCTAAACCTCAGTGTTGCTGTGAAGAGCTGTAAATCCTATGGAACTTTAATGTTGATATCGGAAGCTGGTTATATGTTTGAACCCTGGTGTTGTTTTTAATAGCGGTAGAAGTGCCTGAATCTATAAGTAGGTTGAGCAGTTTCTCCTCCTTAACCAGACCCTCTCCTATTATGATGTAGGATGTAGACCGTGCTATAGCTGCATCAAGCTTGCTTCACCAGGCGGATCAGGCATTCAGGCGCATTGTATCTCAAACCATGGAAAAGGCACAAGGTAAGGAGATAACCCTGGTGTTTCTTTGCTGCTTTTCCTAAACAAACACTTGCCTGTTCAGCAGGTTTCTTAATGTTAGCATAACTGCGCTGCTTTTTACTTGACTGAGCACTATTTCCTAAGGGCAAGGTCTGGAGGGCCACAAGTGGCTCTTGGCCATACTTTGAGTGCCCTTGATCTAGAGTCAATAATAGCAGTGCATCCACAGAGATGATGCTGCTTGCTACTGGTGTAGGACAACCAAAGCAATGCTGCAGATCATGCAAGCCCTGGGGTAAGGAACAAGGGTTCAAATGGTAAAATCTTCCGCAGCGCAACTTCTCCGGCTACAGATGTGAAATTGAAGCACCCCTAGACTCCCACAGCACAAAAGTAGGGCCAGGAAAGAAGCAGCCTCACATTAAATGACAATAACGCAGCACGTTTATTTATGTTGAGCAGCTGCCTAGAGTCTTCTTGGGCTTTAAAGCAGCTGCCCTTCCCCAGCCCTCTCCCACAGTTCTCGAAGATAGCGGGTACTCTGTAAAGTAATTTGCCTGCCAAGCTGCAACCCAGCTACTTTCCTCAGACTGACAAATTCCTTTACACACAAAATCTATCATAAAAATACTCTCAATCCCACGGGGATTCCACTCCTCGATCTCTGCTTACTCCACCACACTGGTGTGTGGCTTATCAGGAAACAAGTAAAGCATTGAACCGACCACTGAGTCAATTTTTTAACATTCCCTGGGGAACAAACTGCTCCTATCAGGAGATGGGCTTCTTTTGAATCCTGATTGCATTTTCTATCCTGGGGACATAATTCCTGCATGTTCACTGCGTGATCACTAAATGGGGGAAGCTTGCTTTCCTCCTGCTCTGTTTCCTGGTACCTGTGTATGCTATCAGCAGGAAGATATGTTAATTAACTCCAAGCCAAGGGCCATGACCATCAAACAACAGAAGGTATGCCTGAGTTTAACAGTGATGAGTGCTGGTTCCTTCCCTAACCTACCAAGCTGCTTCAAGAACTAGGAAGGGACGCAGGGAAGCTGGTATGTCCAGCAGAACAGTTACCAGCTAGGTTTAGATTAAACACCATAGCTCACCCATCCATCCTCCCCTTTAGATCGCACTTGATCTCAACACACATATCACAGACGTGATAGAGGCAAAAAGAACCCAAGTAACTGAGACTGCAAAGACGTTACCAGACTGAGTATAGGTATCATTGACTATACATTAATGCTGCCAACACTGTTAGTCTGCCCCAGCCTGGATAGAGATGGCAGTAGCCCCTCTGTCAAAAGAAGGATGCATTTTGCATGCCTCCTCAACCTCCAAGCCAATCTCTAGGGTCACTATCTTTGTAAACAGGGAGGCTCTCAGTGGACACCCATGCTTGACTGTCATGTCAATATAGGCAAAAATCAAAAACCTACAGAAGTTTTTCAGTGCCTTGAGAGGAGGTCAACATGGGACAAGGAAGCAGGCTCTCCAGGCCCATGCAGACTTTCATCCCAACATTCCCTTAACTTTGATTTTAGTCTTCACTTTTAGATCCAGGCACAGTCTGACTGACCCACCAGAGCCTCACCTCTCAGACACAATGTCAAGATTGGGACTAGATCCATATAAGGGGGGGAGGGAGCATACTGCCTCTCATCCTAGCACACTTCACCCCATTGCATTCTGGTAAATACAGTACGCTTACTTCAAAGTTGCTGTAGTTTTTCACCAAAGTCTGTACAAGTGGTACTGTTCTCTCTAGACACGTCTTTTTGGGTTTAACCCTTAGTCAGTAGAGAGCACAGAAAAGTCATCTGGGTTGCTAAAATGCCGCCCAATTCTTTATAGGTTACAGTACCACTTCACAGGCATAGAGGTGCATCCTAGAGCTCACCAGCTCGTTGGCTCAAGGCTGAAGAAAGCACACAGCCTGCCATCCCAGCACAGTTCACTCCATTCTGCTACATGAAGTACGCTTACTTCAAAGTTGCTGTAGCTTTTCACCAAAGTTGGTACAGGTAGTACGGTTATCTCTAGACACGTGTTTCTGGGTTTACCCCTTCTTCCGTGCAGAGCAGTAGTAGTAGAGAGCAGAGAAACGTCACCTGGGGTTGATGAAATGCTGCCAAAGTCTTCATAGGTCACAGTACCACTCTGCAGGCACTCAGGCGCATCCCAGAAACCTGTTTCTAGAGATAACCGCACTAGCTGCGCCACCTTTGAAATAAGCTTACTGCATTTACCAGAATGCAGTGGGGTTAACTGTGCTTGGATGAGAGGCAGTGTGCTCACTCCTCCCTTAGGGTTAGATCCATGTAAAGCCGGAGGGGCTGGACCCGCCAATAAAGTAATCAATAAGTAACATTCCTCCCAAGCAAACACTTCAGTCAAAGTTATAAGTACAATATCTATTGTTCCATTGTAACAAGTAAACAACATTTACAAATACTTCAAAACAAATATGTTTTTTGGGGTGTTTTCAGCAACATGTAAACATACTTGAATTGTTTAATTCCCACGTGACTGACTGAATATTGGACAGGACTCCCTAATGAACTGTGTATGCAGTTAACAGAAAACTCTTGGCATAAGATTGACTTGTATAATGAAGGAGTTCCATTTTTTTTTGCTATCCCGGTTTACTTCTTTGCTCTAGCACATTAGTGCCAATATTAAGGCAATAGTGATATGTATTTGTTGCTAATGACAAGCCTACTTTGACAGCTGTTTCCTGTATGTATTTATATTTTGTTGAATAAACACCAAAAATGTACATTTGTGATTTTTCTTCACTTGTTACAATAGAATGATTGCCATATAACTTTGACTGAAGCATTAGCTTGGTGGACACTTTCTTCTTGATTACTTCACCTCTCAGGTACAGTATGACCCAATGGATCTTTCCTCCAAGCCACAGTCTGACCTAGCAGAACTGTCTCGCCCAGTCTCATAGTCTGAACCAGTATAGCATTGCTTCTGGGATTTAGCACATGCTTTCCTCTCCAATGTAGTCTTTCATAGCAAATACTTGATTATCATATCTCTCTCAGCTGAGCACTTCCTTCTTAGGCACATTAGTTCAGCTAAAAATTCCCTCTCAGTTTGTCTGTTCCAAATGATCCTTCTCTCTCAGACACCATCTGTCTCAACAGAGCCATACCATATGGCTGAGATACCCGCCACCCCCTCTCAACACAATCCCCAAAAGGAGGGAAACCGGAAACAGTTCTTAAAGTTTTTGGATGTGGGATGGAGTGACCATCCCGGCCGTATTTATTAAAACAAAATTAAAACATTAAACGTTTTCATGTTATGTACAATTTCATTATCACATTACGATGTTTGGCTAACCTTAACATAATCTCTAATACAGAGGTTCTCCTAGCCGAACTAGCATCCTACAAAACATTCTCTAAGAACACTGAAATTGTACATCCTAACGTTTAAGGGCCAACGGCAAGGTCATAACCGGTGTCAAGATCCCTAACCAGACTTACCCCTCCCACTTGGGAGGGGCGACAGCACAGAGGCTTACCTCAAGTGCAACTACTAACAATTTCCCTTGACTTGACGGGGGCCCTTAAGACTCGACGCCATTTAAAGGTCGTTCGAACACTTGTGTGTGGTATCTAGAAGGTATCGTTGACCTCTCCCCACCCCACACAACTTACCGCATCTGCCGTCGCAGATGACCCTGGCCCCGGGAAATTCCCCAGGAGGGGGCTGTAACCCCTCCTACAAAGGAAGGGGCCTTGACCGCCTTTCCTTTACTTCCGGCGACCCGCCCTTAGACGGGACCGCCTCCCCACTGAGGGGCCAATGGCCACCTCTCCCGAGCGCTCCCATCCGTGTTGGGTGACGCCCACTCATAGGGATCTACCAATTAGTGCTCACCGATCATGACCTTACCGCCTACCAAAAATAAATACGACAATTCTGAAACCTATGAAAACATTGGTCACTACGACCGAAAGAGCCTGCTAGAAATGCAACACTACATCAACTCATTTTAATCGTAACAACCTAGACTGTATTCACCATACTTTATTATGATTAACCACAAACTGATACTGTCACAGCCTGTAAACGAAATGGAAAAACCAACTTATAACTTCACTTTATTGCACAACAACTTGCTGTCCTCAGGGGCTGGTGGGTGGGTCAAAATTGGCTCTTCGTTCCGTCCCGAGCTCACGTGTAGCGAGGGGGTGCAGCTTCGGAGCACAAGAACAAGAGGACGTCTTCTGGTCTTGCGCCTTCTTTTATCCGTCTTCAGGGTGGGCGAAAAACCCGCCCCTGCCCGCCCCGAGGGCGTGGCCGGCTGCGTCGGTGTCTAGGCCAGCCCATTCTAGGGCGGGAAAAAGCGCGCCCCGGCTACGCCGCTTCGGGCATACCAGCCGAGACGCGCCTCCCGCCCAAAAATGGCTTCCCGGGGGGATCGAGGCACTCAGCCATACGTTCGGGGGGACCGAGTGGTCGCCCCTTTCCATATGGCTGAGATACCCGCCACCCCCTCTCAACACAATCCCCAAAAGGAGGGAAACCGGAAACAGTTCTTAAAGTTTTTGGATGTGGGATGGAGTGACCATCCCGGCCGTATTTATTAAAACAAAATTAAAACATTAAACGTTTTCATGTTATGTACAATTTCATTATCACATTACGATGTTTGGCTAACCTTAACATAATCTCTAATACAGAGGTTCTCCTAGCCGAACTAGCATCCTACAAAACATTCTCTAAGAACACTGAAATTGTACATCCTAACGTTTAAGGGCCAACGGCAAGGTCATAACCGGTGTCAAGATCCCTAACCAGACTTACCCCTCCCACTTGGGAGGGGCGACAGCACAGAGGCTTACCTCAAGTGCAACTACTAACAATTTCCCTTGACTTGACGGGGGCCCTTAAGACTCGACGCCATTTAAAGGTCGTTCGAACACTTGTGTGTGGTATCTAGAAGGTATCGTTGACCTCTCCCCACCCCACACAACTTACCGCATCTGCCGTCGCAGATGACCCTGGCCCCGGGAAATTCCCCAGGAGGGGGCTGTAACCCCTCCTACAAAGGAAGGGGCCTTGACCGCCTTTCCTTTACTTCCGGCGACCCGCCCTTAGACGGGACCGCCTCCCCACTGAGGGGCCAATGGCCACCTCTCCCGAGCGCTCCCATCCGTGTTGGGTGACGCCCACTCATAGGGATCTACCAATTAGTGCTCACCGATCATGACCTTACCGCCACAGGTCCGGATAGTTGACCGGCTATCCGGACCCCCCACAAAACTCCTACCTAAAGGTCATGTTCCAAAGATTTTAACCAGGCTAGGAAGTCTCCTATGAGTAACTCATTCCCCGCCCTCGACAAATGCACACCATCCCCCAGATACATACTGTCATCATTAATACCATTATGCGAGATCGAATGCAATGCCTTGGAACGGAACAACCTACTCACTTTGTTATTCAATTTTCTAACAGAATGATTCAAAGCAGGGATCGAGATAGCCCCCCGCCACACTTTTCGTGGGATCATATGAGACCATGCGATTAGGCACCCCGGAACTCTCCTCGCTAACCAACTTACCGTGGAAAGCATAGCCTCCAGGAGAAGTCGTCTACCGGTGGTGACCAGATCATTGCCCCCCAAATGCACTATGACTATGGACGGCGGTGACCTCATCCGCTCTAACAAGCCCTCAAAAAATTCCTGAAACTGGTCAATACAGAGACCGCCCCTTCCGTAGAAGGACACTCTGTACCCGTATTCCTCAGGTACGTGAACCATGTCACCTGCTTTGAATACGTCTGCAGCCCGTCTCACGTATGAGTGGCCCACGACCCAAACCTCCTTCCTCACAGCCGGTGACGTGCGACCGCTGACCTGGTGTTGGGTCGACTGCTCAGTCTGCCCTGCCGCGTAGGCTTGCGCAACTGAAAACAAACAAAGACAAGAGGCGTGAGTACAAGATTACAGTTTCACAACATGTGCAATCGCACGTACCTCTTATAACAATTGGAGGACCAGCGCCCCACACGTTTCACTTGTTCTACATTAAGACCTCTGGCTGTAGCTTCAGTGGCAGCCCCTATACGAAAGGAGTGGGTCCCAAATTCGCCCGGGTCCAAGCCCGCTGCGGCAATGGCCATTGCAAGCACCCGTTGAAACTGAAACCTCGTCAGCGGGGTGGCGTCTGCATGCCTCAACAATGTCCCTCCCCATGATGCCACCCTTCGTGCTAGGTAATCTTCTAAGCACTGTACCGGACACATGGATGAGTCGGGGTTCCTGCGGATGATCGTGCAGTCCCCTCTCCCATCTTGGTCAGTCTTGGACCTGAGAAAGGAGACAATCATCGCGTCACCCCTGATCTGGACATGCTCCCTGCACAAGCCCCCCGTCACGTCCCGTTTGCTCCTTGCAACCAGCTCACTAACTCTCATAGCCCCGTGAAATGCCAGCGTAAATGCAGTCCGGAACAAACAGGTCTCGAACGGGGACGAGCATGTGTTCGGGAGCGTGACCAGTAACTGGGACAACCTGTCTAGACCTATCGGTCGTCGTACATCTACTCTGCGACCCTCTAGACGTTGCCACCCACGTAGCGCTTTTTGTACCGTGAAAGACGCTGTTGGGTCCAGGATGCCATGGGCCCTGGCAACAAAGGAAATGGCGGCACGATGCCTTTGGGCCGTAGCCACCGATTTCCCAGCCCTACGTAAGGACATCAGAAAAAGTACTACCAACTCCTCCTGACCCCAAAGTCCTCCTCTCTCTGCCCCCAAAAAGGCTAAATAGGCCTGGAACGCCCCTTCATATGCCTTCCTTGTCCTGGGTGCTAGACTCTCTCCCACGAGGTGACGAAGTTCGGGGCACCGAGAGACCAGAGAGCTTCGGGGAAGGGTGCCGGCTCCGGGTCCGCTGAAGGAAGGAAACCCGAGAAAGCCTGCATGTGAAAACGAGACAGTGCATCAGCAGCCTGATTCATCACCCCTGGGACATGTTTTGCTCTGAATACTACGTTCAGTTGCATACACAGTAAGACAATTTCTTTGAGGAGCCTCAAAATCAACTTACAACGGGCTGCCTGACTATTGATGCATTCTACCACGGTCATATTATCGGACCAGAACACAACAGAATGATCTCTGAACCCTTCTGGCCAGGTTCTCAGGGCCACCAGAATGGGAAATAGTTCGAGGAAAGCGATGTTACTTGTCAGCCCCTTCTCGTGCCACCATAGGGGCCACTTTTGTGCCGACCATTTCGTGCCGAAGATGGCGCCAAAACCTACGCTTCCTGCTGAATCTGTCCATAGCCCAAGCTCTTCAGAGGAGACGGCTGGCTTGTTCCAGACGACCCGGCCATTGAAGTCCGCCAAGAATGCTAACCAAATCCGCATGTCCTGGCGGACCTCGGCCGATAACCTTGTGCGATGATGACCCTCCTTTAAGCCAACCATTGCTTGGGCAATTGAGCGGGAAAAGGGGCGAGCCATTGGTATCACCCTCAAGGCAAAGTTCAACTTTCCCACTAACTGTTGCAACTGATGCAGTGTAACTTTGGATGCCTTTAAACATACTTGGAGGGCTGCCCTGAATTTCGACACTTTGCTAGCTGGTAAACGGAAGCACCCCTCCCTTGAGTCCAACTCGATCCCCAAAAACTCGAGGCAAGTCGTGGGACCCATAGTTTTACCTGGTGCCAACGGCACGCCAAGATGATCCATTAACACACAGAATTCAGCTAAGGCCCGGGCACATTCGGGAGTACCGGCGGGGCCAAGGAACAGAAAATCGTCAAGGTAGTGCATTACATTTCGGAAACCCGTTTTCTTAGTGAACACCCATTGCAGGAAAGTACTGAATTTCTCAAAGTAAGCACATGATATAGAGCATCCCATTGGCATACACCTATCCATGTAAAATGACCCCTGGAACCCGAATCCCAGAAGACGCTGATCGTCTGGGTGTACCGGAAGCAACCGGAACGCTGACTCGATATCAGATTTCGCCATCAACGTCCCGTGCCCCAGGCGATTCAAGATGGCTACCGCCTCATCAAAAGATGCGTATCGCACCGAACAAACTTCTGGCTCAATTGCGTCGTTCACCGAAAGACCATATGGAGCAGATAGATTATGAATCAAACGAAACTCACCCGGGTCTTTCTTGGGGACCACCCCTAACGGAGAACAAACGAAATCCGGTACCGGGGGCTCACTAAACGGGCCGGCGACCCGTCCCCGGCTAACCTCTTTCTGAATTTTTTCTTGCACTACAGATGCATGTTGTAAAACGGAAAGTTGATTTTTGCACATCCCTACACCCTGAAAGTCCCCTACCGGGATGCGGAAACCATGTGTAAAACCGTTCCGCAGCACCCCGGCAGAAGTACGATCCGGGTATTCGCTGAGCCAGGGAATCATTGCCAAGGTATCAATCGGGGTTGGTAAAGGCGCCCCTCGGCCTAGTTTAGACCTGTTTGGCGCCTCCCTTACCCCCATTCTCACTCGTTCTGGCTCTGCACGATGACTCAGGATGGGACGACCCACACGTACTACACTCATGTTTGAATTTACACGATCCCGGAGGCCTGGTACACTTCCCCTTGTTAAAATTAAAACAGAAACCCTTTCTACCTGTATTGCCTGCGGGCCTCGACTGGTCGTCGGTGCTCGTACTTGGTCGAAAGGGCGTCCCCACATTTTGGCGGGAGTAATCAACAACAGTGCTCCCGACCAATGGCATTCTTAACATTCCCGATTCTTTCATTTTATCCCATGTTAAAGAATCGTAACAATCCCAAGTCAAACTCTTGTTATGTTCCTTTTCTTTCCTGAACAAATTGTCATAACAAAACCAATGGTTACCTTGATACGCTGTCGAGTAACCCATAATTCGTGATTGATAAACGGGAAACTCAGGAAGCAACTCGGGCCTACGTTCCCCCAAAATTGATGTGAAAATACCCCATGCATTGCCCCAGTTGCCAATGTTCTCATTGACCTTAAAGGCGGCCATCTTTGCGCGCCAAACACTCGGATGCATTAAGTCCTTCTGACTTTTTACATGCTCCACATCATAATGATCAACAAGCAGGGAAAAAATATTCACGTACTCCCCCGCCCAGATCTTTTCTTTTATAGCTAAAGGCACATGTTGTCCTAATCTCTCTCTACGAGAGGGTGCTGACTCGTCCCTTGCAATCGGCAATGGCCGCTTACCTGCACCGGACGCAGCTTCTGCCGATTGCGACTTGTCTATCCCCGCCAACGGCGTAGCCACTCTAGCTGCCTCTTTCTTCTCACGAAGCCCTTTTATCAGCGCCTGTGCTTCGGCAGCCGTGGCGCCATCACTACTATCCCCCAACCATGCTGCTAGCTGTGCTGCCAGCTCGGGGGGCATGTCTTCCTTGGATGTCGGGGTGACGACAACGGGGATTGGATTCCCCTCCATCGGTACTGGGGTCGGCGCCTCGAGCGGGGCAGAGGGAACCGGGACGGCCCCACCGGCTGGAACCTTTCTCGGCCTCTTAGGTCTCCCTCCAGCCGGCGGGGTGCCCGAACCCTCCTCCCCATACTCGCTCCGCCAACCGTTTCTTTATGTCGGACACTTCTTTGCAAAGGGCCCGCACCATCTGTTCGGTCGTCATTCTTTTTGCGCCTTTCTTGGGCATCTCTCCGAGGAAGTATCTAGAAGACAAAGAAAAAGATCAAAACGCTCAAAATTGGCTCTTCGTTCCGTCCCGAGCTCACGTGTAGCGAGGGGGTGCAGCTTCGGAGCACAAGAACAAGAGGACGTCTTCTGGTCTTGCGCCTTCTTTTATCCGTCTTCAGGGTGGGCGAAAAACCCGCCCCTGCCCGCCCCGAGGGCGTGGCCGGCTGCGTCGGTGTCTAGGCCAGCCCATTCTAGGGCGGGAAAAAGCGCGCCCCGGCTACGCCGCTTCGGGCATACCAGCCGAGACGCGCCTCCCGCCCAAAAATGGCTTCCCGGGGGGATCGAGGCACTCAGCCATACGTTCGGGGGGACCGAGTGGTCGCCCCTTTCCACTCTCTCAGGCGCAGCTACACCCAGTAGAGCCATCTTTTTGGCGCAGTGTAAGACAACAGATGAGGCATTCCTTCTAGGTATTGTCTATGATAGTAAAACATTTGTTGCCCAATATAGGCCCATTTTGACCCAGCATAACCTTCCCTTTTAGATGTATTTCGACCTAACATACCTTTGTCTTGGTCTAGCCCAGCAGAACTTAGCCTTTCACTTTTTTTATGTCCATACTGAGCCATCAGACTCCAGCACACGCTCCCAGCAGAGCCTTCCATCCCATGTAAATTCTAACCGAACAGAGCCTTCCCCTTCAGGTGCAGTCTGTTACCCATTATGAAGGAAAGCAGCTACCCTTTCTGACACTTTCCCCTCCCAGCAGAACCTTTTCTGTTGACCCGCTCTTTGTGTGCATTCTTTATTTGCCAAGACCAAACAGGCTTTACATGAAATTCTCCCTCATATTTTGGTGCAGTCATTCAGACCCACCAAAGACTAACTAAACTATGTGTGCACTCTCAGACACTCATTGAAACAGCAAATACCTTACACCAAAGTCTTTTTTTGTTCAATTTAGGCAAAGTCTGAAATAGGAAGGCTTTACATCTCAGTCCTAGTCTGCACTTTGCCTTTTCTCTTTGATTTAGATACTTTTAAACCCAACACAGGTTTCCCTCTTCTGGATCTAATATGACCCAACCATGCAGTCCCTTTCAGATCAAAGAGTCCGATCCAGCAGGGACTTGTCTCTCGGGTAAAGCCTGATCCATTTGGGCCTTTCTCATAAAGTCAGTCGCAGGTTGACCCAGCAGACATCTGCAACTCAGATAAAGCCACACCGAATGGCACTCTCCCACTCCAGCACACTCTTACAGGGCAGAGCATTCCATCCCCTTTTGAACAAACATATCCTGCTTTCACAGGCACATCGTAACACAGGGCTATCTTTCCTTTTAGATGTTGCCACAGCCTAATGCAGTAAAGACTTAAGACCCTGTCTCTGTTTGAATTGACTGATACCTCCATCTCAAGTGAATGCATGCTCTCACTCGGGAGATACTTTCCTCCTATTAACATCCATACCGAGTGACTTTCTGCCCAGGTGATACTCTGTTACCCAGCAGAGCCTTCCTTTTCAGATCTAGACAGTTTGTCTGATAAGGTAGACCATGATCTATCTTTCTGTTTGTTCTAGCATGCCCTTCCTTCCAGCACAGTGAAATCCAGCAGAACCTTCCATCTGGGATGAAATCTTGCCTACTAGTGCATCACAGGCAGAGCCTGCCCCAGCATATACTTAGATAGAAATTCCTGCTACCACAGATTCTGTCTAAGTTACGATCTGGCCCGGCACAGATTCTCTTGTTTTTCATCAATGAAGCTTCGAGTCACTGGATGTTCTGTGACCTATCCCTTAGTCTACTCCAGTCATCAGGATTAGACGTGTTCATCAACGTCTCCAAGATCAATGCATTATTTGTGGTTTTCTCAGGTCTAACTGTATTGTCTTGCTTGCTCTTACTACCCCTATGTGGGGCACTTGAAAACTTGCCTTTATGGGTAGCACACTACACCATTTAGGGTGTTTGGTTGAAAGTGTGTTGTCTTTGTTTTGATCCTATGTGGGAAGTGTATCCATGTTGTGATGATGACCACCGCTGAGCTGTGTTATAGGATGCAGTATGGTAAATGAAGAGGTGTGAGAGAGAGGTGGGCAGTGTATGATTTTCAATAAGCTGACAGATTTTAGCAGCTATGCAGGTCCCTTTATGGTATTTCTTATGATCACAGTTCATTAAGCTGTTTTCTTAGCTAAGCTGCCCATTCTGAGATATTTTGTGTAAAATGTATAGTCCCGAGCAGGCATAGGTTGGAGGGAGGAATGAAGGAGAGCTATGCAGATATGGATTTTGTTAATATCATCCCATATGTAATTGTTATTCTGAGATGTCAAGAAGCAGTTTAGTGTGTAGCTAGTCGGGACCTGCATTGGTGGACTAAATTAAAGTCCTCCTTTGCCCAGCGGCATGTGGCAGATCTCTTCAGTTATTCTGATCTGTTTAGTCCGTAATGGGTGGGTTATTGCTGTGGACTGGCACAGTACTGGGTGATAGACATGATATATAGCTACTTTGTCTTCTGTAAGTGTAAAACTGTCATACAGTATAAGTCTGCATGAACTGCAATTGACTGCCAGACCGCTGAGTGTTATGGAATTAGCTCCAGTGTTGGCCACGAGGGTTATGTATTGTATTGTAGTTGCACTATATAGCACTTACTGCCCCTGACAAGGCATTAAAGCACTTGATTCTAGGCAGCACGCTGCTCCTGAACCCATTGTTAGCTTTTTTTGCCCCAGTGATTATTGTTGGTTATGACATTTAGGATTAGGGCAAAAATGCACTAAATTATGCTAACATCAAAAGGAGATGCTACAAATGCTAGAGTGGACACCTTCTGATATTCACCCTTTAACTTTGGCTTAAAGTATTAATTACATAAGCAAAGTGGTGTCCATTTTGGATGACTGGTTGTGGCATCTCACAAGATATGGGGGGGGGGGGTGGGCACTTCCTAGACTGTAGTGGTGTATTTATTGCCTGCATAACTGTGATGGCTGGAAGGGAGGTGAAATAGACAATGAAGTGAGGAAGATGTAGGACGTCTTTTAGCTATTCTGTTAACTATGTTAGCAAAGTACTACTAATTAATTTCATCCTGTTCACTGTTTTCCCAACTGGTACACCACTCTTTTCCTGGGCCAGCCACAACCAATTGCCTCTACGCCCTGGCCCAGCTCTGTTCAGTCTTCTTTGATCTCCAGGAGCTCATATCGGAGGATGCAGACAGGTAGGGGATGATGGAATGTACACCCTTCCAATTTTGACTACAGTGCAACACCAAATATCCTTGAGCAGTCCGGCGTGGATTGCGCAACCAATGTTTCTCCCTGACCAAATGAGTCTTTCTTTGACTTCTGTCTCATCTTTTGCTAAAAAAAACCATTGAGGCACCAAAGAAAAAGGCGTTGAGTACACCTGAAGATGCAAACCTGCTCAGCATGAAGGATGAGGTGTCAGACCCTCCTGGCAACACCGAGAACAGGAGGCTAAAGTGTTGGCATTGCCATCATTGTGGCCACAGATGAGGAAGACAAAGAGGGCCATGAGCTATGTTCCCTCTAAGCTGCGCGCCTGGGCGGCTGCGCACAATGTCATTTTCACCACGCAGGGGGCCTTAAGGAGCGTGCAAACAAAGGAATCCCCTGCTGACAGGAGAAGCGCTCTTGGTGGCTTGCTAATGAGCGTAGAGTAAGGGTGATAGTTTTCTTCTTGGCTCTAGATTTAAACTAGCCTGGAAGAGGTGCAACTCCCCCGACCCACTATCACCATCCAAAGAAGAAAAAATTGTGTCAAACTGTTTTTGAAAACTGCCATAGCAGACAGAAGGTTTATACACCCTGCAAGTGTGAAAATAAGGAACATGTTTATGCAGGTACCACAATTTTTATGTTAAAAGCACAGCTGTTTTATTTACATGCTTGTATTTAAAAGATGTTGGCACTGCAAAAGCCCCAGCTTATAAAAGTATGATGTTCAACTTGATTTAATTAGGGAGATAGAGAAATGCCGAGCTGGAAAATAAATGAGCGAGGTTCAATATCATTTTCTTTGTGCAAGAGTTTCTCTCAATTAAGGCTCTCTCATCTTCAGTTCCCCCATCACTGCAGCCTGCTTTGACAGCTATAATCCCTGGACAGGCTCTTTTCTTTTTTGAAACAACTGAACAAACTACATAGGATAGGGTCCGAGGGCTAGTTTAATGACTCCATACTAGATACATGCCCCCAACAATAACCTAATAAATACAGAAATACCTAGGAGTCAGAACAAGAAGGCTCTCATCACAAACAACTGCTGACGTGACAAAAGAAGGGTGTAAGCAGGATTAATCAGTGACTACACATGATACTATATCAACATATTCACATGAGGCACATACTCAGGGTGAGAATTTTCCCATCAGTTGTCTATCTGTACCGCCACTTTTACATCATGTGGGTTCTCCTTACCCAGGAGTTATTGTTGCGAACACATTCACACAAGTTGTAAGAGTAAGAAGACCCTTGTTTTTTTTACAAGTGAACGGTATGGATGTAATATGACAACTAAAAAAAGCAGTGCAAGTGAGTAAGTGAGCGGTGAGAAGATAAAATTAGGTGAGACTGAGTAGAAGTAAAGACTATAATGTTTTCTCTCAGCTCCCCAATGTTAAAAAGTGAAATAACAGATTTAACAGAATATCTGTTCAGCAAGTGGTCGACATGTTTCTGCATATAAGGAACATTACCTATGCATTCATCGGGACCTAGTTGTTGCTACTGCTGTAAAATGAGTGAGAAAAAGTAAAAAAGGAATAATATCACCTGATTGTCAGGTACAGATGCTCCACCCCAATCTATAAAAGAATAATCACATCAACAGAACATGCAGGTGACAAGAGACAAGCACATTTTTTGAAAATACACTCATAAGTAGTGTTATTTTTGTGATCATGTCAATTCTTATCTATTAGACACGTATTCACTCACCCTACTCGTGTGGGGATCGCGCCTTACCTCACCTGGCTGCAGCTCAGGTAAATGAGGAGCACCGCTCTGTTTGTAAAAAACACATATAAACATAAGCATTACACCGTTTCTCCCATCAAGGGAAAGAGTCTAATCTTCAGACAAAGTTCAAATTAAAAAGAAGTGTCTGGTTGTACCTCACGATCCTTCGCACCATTAGAAATACTGTATTTGTTGCCCAGATACATTATTAATGTCTTATCTCAAGAAGGTACTCGGATATTAGATGTCTTGTGTGCCATCTCAGTATCTTATCTCCAAATGGTACTACGATGTTAAATATCTAATGTCGATGGCGTGTCACTAGGGGATTTCTATCAGACTGAATCTGTCAGCACAGATAATTATTTGGCGCCATATATCTAAAGCACGCAGCCTCTGCACTTCGGCTCATCAAACAAGCCAAAACGCATAGCTCAGTTTCGAAGTGCTGCCATACTTGAGCACCTCACAATAATATACTGTCAAACACTGCCTATGTAATAATATGCAATCATTAATATCCTCAGGATTTAGTGAGGGGACAATCATATCTTTAACATAATTTCTTATTGAGGTCCCTACTTGTAGTCAGTCAACCTCAGCTAATGTGCTCAGGTGGCCAAAGCAATTTGCGTGATACCATGGGGGGAACTCTGGTTGCTGGTTTACTTTATATTGACACTCTGTTCTTGCTAGATTGGATTGCCATAAGGGGGGGGTGATAAAAGAATCCCAACGGTAGAATCTTGATTTTTGATTTCTCCATGATTTGACCAAATATCCAGTAAATTATGGCTTTTGCTAGCCCTGGGGTCCTAAAAGTTAAAACTATGCAATCCCCCTCCAATGATTTCTTACTTGGTCCAACCCATCTGACCATTCGAGCCATAATGAGTTCAGAAAATAGGACATTGCTATCTATTCCTGTCTTAGCATTAATAAGGTGCAATGATTTATTTCTCAGAGACAATCAGTCTTCCCCTTCCCCTGATGTTAATGGGCATACATTTGCTAAAACAACAATGTATGGTGTAGCTTGGGGTGGCAAATTTAGGATGGAATCTGGTCTATCTACATGCAAATGACGTGGGGGACCTTCAATGGCCGTGGTTTTTTCCCGTCTATCCTCTTTGTGTGTATTTCCTGCCCCTGATAGTCTGTTCTCAGTCGTAGGCACCCCAGGCTGTGTCGTACTTTGCCCTGAACGGTCCACTGTGGCAATTTCCCCACTTCTATTTTTAACCATTTGTTTATTTAACCCGGACCTCGGTTCAGCTTGTGGTCTACTAATGTTTAGTTGTTGACACTCTATATAAGATAACCGGTTTTCAATGTCAACTAATTTAGTTAAAATGGGTTCTAAATGGGCATTCATCAATACTTTCATCTTAGACCAAAAATGTTCCTCCGTGCATAATGAGTGGAATCTGTGTAGGTGTAATATTTATCAATAGGGAATCATCGTTTTCAGTAGTTAAATCTAATCTTGGCTCAGTGATCTCTTGCGTGCCTTTTCTTAGCCTGAGGTTTAGGTGTGTATTGTGTACGAGGCTTCTTAGTTGTCTGGCCCTTTCATTTTTTACCCATAACGGCAGGTCTACTGTCACTTGTCTGTTTGTTTTTTTGCGCCCTTGTTGTAACAGTTGATTTATTTCTTGTTATCGGGGATTCTAAAATCTCTTGAATACAAGGTGGCTCTGGCAACGATGAAGGGCATTCGTTAAATTCTGGACCTCCTTCCACATGTCCCTCCTCTAAATTTAAGCTGGTGATACTGGGGGTACCATGACGACTCTGATGCAGTTGCGAGTCTAATGACAGCCTGCGTTCAGTCAACTTGATTTCATTTATAATTACTGATGTAGCTTTTACTAGGAAGGCATCCAGGGTACTTACTACCCCTTTTCCTTTGCCTTCCTTTGGTTTATTCATTTTCGCCTAATACAAAATGCTGTCTGGATTAATCAACAATGAGAACAACCACATAAATAAGCAACATACAGAGGTCATAATGGCCGCCGCCCAACACAGGTTTTGATAACATGTGAATTTCAAACCTCTACACACTGTTTACGCCAAAGTCTTGCTTCATTTCGAAAAAAAAGTGTTAATGACGTAGCCTGGCCCGGCCTCTTATGGCCCCTGTCGGCCACAGAAGGTCCGCCCTTTGCCCTGCGCCGACCGCGCGTGTCCCGCGACGCGGGGTCTCTCCTCGATTTTTAAGCGCTACCGGGCGCGGAATAGGCGTGGGCGGCTTCCTGCCGCAAAGGTCTCTGGGTAGTGTAGTCCCCCCCTCTCTGCGGCCGTGCTGGGATGTCAGGAGGCTGCGGCGGCGGGGGGAGACCAGCACCAGGAGCAGGGAGTCAGGAGCTGCGAGCGGGGAGTCCAGGTCAGTTCCCAAGTTTTGAAATGGAGACACAGCAGCTATAGAATCTCATAAATCCACTGAGCCAACTATTGTCCAATGTTTTATCAAAATGTTATTCATAAAAGGTCACAAAACCCAAATGTTATAATTCCATTCAGAGCCCATTGTTCGCCAGACTTTGGGAAAAAAACAAGAAAAACACACTCCAATTTCCCACTTTAAATGTATGCGTTAAACAAAAATATGAAGAAAAAAATGAAATTTTAATGGAAAGTTTGGAGCTTTTCTAAATTCAATTTAGGTCACCCTTGTCCATACTATTTTCTCTTTGATGCACTTGCACTGCTCCCACGAATCAGTTTGAGGATACCAACTTAATTTTAACCCTCCAATTTTAAATTCCTTCACATTTACAGAACGTAAAAAACTTATATTTCTACATTGTGCTTCTTTATATACACCTTATTACTTTGTTAATATTATTTCATTTTCTAAGCCACCACGGACACCCTGAGTAGGTGTCGCTGACCTCCAAGGGTCCATGGACCACAGGTTAAGACAGGATGCTCTGTGACGATCCCAAAAAAATAGTGAATGGAGAGAATTGTTTAAACAAGCATTTGCAATGCAATAGGTCTCACATGAGGAAAGTTTGATCTATTGGTATTGTAAATGACACATTTTTTATTTATGTGTTGGTTTTGAAAATAGCGAAATTAATGGCTTTGACATTTACAATGCCAATAGTTTTAACTTTTGCAAATGTTACACCTATAGCATTTGTAATGCAATATGTGTTGTATTTACGTGACTTAGGTGTATTGATATTACAAATAACAATGGCTTTTATTTTTTTAAAATAATGAATACTTAAATAAAAGTTATTGTAATTTATAATGGCAATAGCTTAAACTTTTGTAAATAACTTTTGTGAAGATTATGTTCAGTGTATTACTGTGACGAAAATCCAAGCACAGAAGTGAAATATTAACATATTTTTGTGACCTTTGTAATAAAGCATGAAACATTGAGATAACATATTTGAACCAGTTGTTGTTGAATGGTTGCACAGATTGATGTTGTGGTGGCACTGAGTGATGTTGTGCTGGCGACGAGTGATGCTGTGGCTTTCAGTGATGCTGTGGTAGGGCATAGTGATGTTCTGGTGCCCCTGAGTGATGTTGTGGTGCCCCTGAGTGATGCTGTGGTGGTGCTGAGTGATGCTGTGGTGATGCGATCGATAGATAGTGAGGGCGATAGAGGAAGGGCGATAGATAGATAGAGGGAAGGCGATAAATATAGTGAGGGCAATAGATAGATAGTGAGGGCGATAGATAGATAGATAGATAGTGAGAGCGATAGAGTGAGGGCGATAGAGAGAGATAGTGAGGGCGATAGAGAGATAGTGAGGGCGATAGAGAGATAGATAGATAGAGTGAGGGCAATAGATAGACAGATAGAGTAAGGGCGATAGATAGAGTGAGGGCGATAGATAGATAGAGAGCGATAGATAGACAGATAGAGTAAGGGCGATAGATAGAGTGAGGGTGATGGATAGATAGAGTGATGGCGATAGAGTGAAGGCGATAGATAGATATATAGAGGGCGATAGATATATAGAGGGCGATAGATATATAGAGGGCCATAGATATATAGAGGGCCATAGATATATAGAGGGCCATAGATATATAGAGGGCCATAGATAGATAGATAGATAGATAGATAGATAGATAGATAGATAGTTGTTGCAAATGTTGGTTTTTGGATAATCATGAGTCACAAAGGGTCAATTCAAAATTGTTCAGACCCAACGCACATTTCGTAGTGCTAACATAATGTATGCCTGGTGGCTCATTGCACGAATGCACCAACAATTTGAAGGACCAGTTTGATCTTATGGTGACATGTTTACATTCTGGCTGGCCCACTCAGCATTTTATCCTTGCGAGGTCGATCAAATTAATCCATTGAATTGAGTCACAATATACTTATGCTATTCAGTACCAAGATACCTTTCTGTTTGAACGTGCACTTTAAAACACTCATGTAATTTTATGGTAATGTGACCCAAGGTGTATCCATTGGGTGAACTTTTATGCGTCATAAGGCAGAGCTGTTTTTGTATAATTTATTAAAATGAATGATCGCCTACAAACTTGACGAATCCATGTAAAAACAAGCGTCGGAGTCAGGACTGGAACCCCCTTTTCTTGACTCTACTCAATAGTTGGACAAATCCGACCCTACTCAATAGTTAGACAAATCCGACCCATTTGTGAAAAAAAAAGAGGATCTGAAGGGCTGAAAGCATCGGCAATGCAGGTAGCCAATTAAAAAGATGTTCCACAAATACAGGAACACAACCAGAACAGCATTGAGTATCATTTAATGTGCACGTGGCATCATGCAGGCAACTGCTCTGTATGCTGAGGCCAGGGCGACATTTGCAGTGATCATAATAATTATAAAAGAGCAATACTAAAACACATAACGCTTAATGCTATATTTGTGCCGTTTCTAAGTGTAGTAACAATAAATGCTACTATTGCCCAGTTTAAAGGTGCCCATGATGAGGGTGACGTGTCCATCTCAAGTAAAATACTCAACGTATCATTTATTCCGTGAGGCACCTCGCAGAATAAATGACACTCAGACTATTGCACTTAATGGTCTGTTTAGTTAGTTTCACATCTCTCCCGGTTTTGCCAAATAAAGAACCCGGAGAAGATTTTTTTGCCCAGGACCACATAATTCAGCCAAGTGTCGGAGCTGGGACTGGAACCACGTTTTCTTGACTACTCAATACTCTGACAAATCCGACCCATTTGTGGAAAAAAAGAAGAGGAGCTGGTGGGCTGAAAGCATCCGCAATACAGTTAGACGAAACTCGGCGAAGACGCAGAGGCAGAAATCTATTTTTAAGCAAATAAACGGTAAATGATTTAGCTGCAAATGCCAGTCTGTGTTCCTAGTGGTGGACACTTCTGTTTAGAAAAAAAGCGAAACTTTTTTTTACCAGTTACAAAGTGAGTGGCAGACTTCTGCAAGTGAATAAAGAAGCAGACAATGGACATCTCGACATGATGCTGTGTAAGCCAGCATCACACCGCTTCGCTCTCTTTGAACGTCCAGGGCTCCGATTGTATAGATAGTTTTTTTTTTTTTATTAAGACTTTGGTAAATGTGCACTGCTCCGCATACAAGGCAGTTTACCTTCGATGTCTGTGCCCAAGAGAGGGTTTCTGCGACGTCCTGCCTTTGTTGTACTGTTATTGCTAAAGGGAAAGAACACATATTGTGTGGAGGGGAGGCTCTAAATGCGAAGCAGCAGGGACGGGGATAACTTCAAGGGGCATGTAACAGCATGTAAAATGACCTTAATGTGAAGCGGTGTGTGAAAGAAATCCCGACGGGGTGGGGAGGGGAGGAGGGGTGCTCTTAACGTGAAGCAGCGTGTACCTTCGATGTCTGTGCCCAAGAGAGGGTTTCTGCGACTTCTGCCTTTGTTGTACTGTTATTGCTAAAGGGAAAGCGTGCATATTGCGTGGATGGGAGGCTCTAAATGCGAAGCAACGGGAAGGGGATAAATTCAAGGGGCA
This sequence comes from Lissotriton vulgaris, assembly GCF_964263255.1. Taxonomy (NCBI): domain Eukaryota; kingdom Metazoa; phylum Chordata; class Amphibia; order Caudata; family Salamandridae; genus Lissotriton; species Lissotriton vulgaris. The sequence goes on from NW_028247985.1 coordinate 158,246, forward strand.
CGCAGCAGCATGCCAAATGATCTTAATGTGAAGTAGCATGCAAAACAAATGAAAGGCGGCCCCCGCATCATGCCGGGTGAAACCACCACGTAAAATGTAATAGTCAGCAGGAAGTTGAAAAGGGACACAGTTGCAGTAAAGCATGTCCTGAACCAAAACCAGATTTTAGTTAAAGCTATGCCCCAAAGTACATAGCAGCAGTACATTGGCAAGTACATAGCAGCAGCCTGTGGTGTGAGAGACAAATGTTGGGGTGAGGAGGAGGGAAGGGGGAGAGGGTGCGCTGCTGAGGAAGAGGCTGAAGGTGGGAGCGCGACCTGTGGATGTGCGTGTGGAGGTGGGCGACTGGCGTACTTAATGGTGTTCAGAGCTGTCTGGGAATTCGCCCCCTGTGTTGAAGTTATTTGAGCTGGGAATAAATGTGCGTACTGCTGTGATTCGATTAGGGCTCAACCTAACAGTGTATATTTGTGATCACAATAACTTTTTCCCTCCCTAACAAAGTTGACCCACATTCTTTTTACCAGATCTTATTATCAGGATCCCTAGCTGGAAACCAGTCCTTAAAGATGCAAGGGTCTAAAATGAACATCGAGTTCCGGGTTTGTGCGGGTTTGTGCCGCAGCACAGCCTTAATTGGGTATGTCAAGGAAAGTTGGCAACAGATGACCCTAAAGATGTGCTGTGCCCACATCTTGCATGAGCTCTGACAGTTCGGGTGCGAGCTCAAGAGAGAACAGTAGTGAAAGATATAGATGCGGTAGGAAGAGTTGGTGCTGGTAAAGACCAGAAAGTTTACAAAAATAAATCGCTGAAGAGCAATAGCTTATGAGAAACGAGGCAAAAGGACAACAAGCAGCACAGGGAAATATGCTGGCGACGGCCCCAATGTAAGAGAAGGAGGGGGAAGCCTGCTGCCGATGACTGCTTTACCTGAAGGTGGGAAGTGCAGGGCTGGTCGAGGTCGCACAATCATGGGAGGCCCCTGGGTGACCAGTGATGAAAGAGAGGGGGGAGGCGAAATCCGAGTAAGGCTGTGCGCGGGGAGAGAGGAACAGATGGCCGTGAAGCAGGGGGCGGGGCAGCGGAACCCTTTGATGTGACCTGGCGGCCGTGAAAGGAGAAATGCTGCTGCCAGGGGGAAAGCTCGTGCATGAGAGCAGGTCACATGATTGTGATTCACGTGAACTGTCCAAAATCCTCTGGAGGAGAGCCCTTGGCCTGAAGTACTGGTTTAGCTGCATTAGGGCTCTTTTTCCTATTCCTGCGGAATAGGAAAGGGGTGAGCCCTAAAAAGGGTTACGCCCATACATACCCCCGGCTTACTCAGGACCAGTTCGCGTTTCAAAACACACACAGCCCAGCCCTAGGGCTACAGTTTGCCAAAACAAAGTTTACAACCTATCCTCAGATTCACAAGATCCTCAAAGGTGAACTCTCACTAAGGTCTGAGGCTTGCACAAGATTCCATTAGCTTTTCAGATCTATTTGCGACGCATTGGGTTTTACAGTTTCTCTTCCCCCTCATGAGGAGAATGGTGATGGTGAAGCTGAAAATCTACTACCAGTCTATACATACAGAATGCTAACTGGTTATACCCCAAATCGGAGGGTGGATTATTTTCTCCTTAAGACGTTTCATTTGGGTGATTAAAAAAGCAGGGAAGACCCTTGTCCTACCCTTGCATTCACATGAGCCAAACTCCAAACTCGTTACAGCAAATGTCTTGGTGAAACATTTTTCGTAGGCTATTTGTCTCTTGATTAAACTGTCATTGATGGGATTTGAGAGGCTAACTGATCTGTGGTCTTGGAATACACAGATCAGTTACTTATGCCCTTCTCTACTTATGTTCTCACTGTACTGCTGAGAATACAGTTATCTTGAATATCGTGATGCATTTTGCCACAAGATTTTTGTTTCACTTAACTTGGTATTTTGCCAAGCAGTGTCTTTTAGATAAATTGTCCCTTGCTTTGTGGGAGCTGGCAACTGGGACTATGCTCAGTTTACCAGGTACAGCAAGGGACTTCATCATTGTCTTTTTGCAGAATGCTATAGATACAGAAAAACAAGCCAAGCAGTCTTGCCTTTATACCTTGGAGGCAAAAGCCCATTCAATTAATCTTCCTCTATTGTGATAATTTCCAAATGTATGTGACCACTTGATCCACTAGGTTCATAACACTCTGGTTAGGGGCGGAATGACTGCCTTTATCCAGAACTAGCATTGAATATACTTCAACCAGTGGGGCCTACAGAGTGTAAGATTAGGCTAACCCATCCCCTTTTTTGAGGAAACCTTAACCCGCCTTTAAATCATCACCTTTCTCAACCTATTTAAACACTATGATGAACACGATCGCCTAAATGTTTGCTAAAGGGGGCTGATAAAGTAGTACTTCGGACAAAAAGAGGAAAAAGGGTTACTCCAAATATTTTCTGGTTTTCAAAAAAATGTAGACCTATGATTCCTGAACAACTTTCTAAAAAGAGAAAAATTCTAAATGGTTACTTTGTAACATATGCTACATGATTTGCATATGACGTACTGGCTAGTCTTGTTGGACGTACAGTATGCATACTTCCATGTGCTAATTGAGAAAGATCACAGAATACTGTGTTTTGAAGGCAAAGCTGTGAAATATCTACTGCCTGACACCCAGGACATATTGTTTGGGGTCATGGACATCCGGTTTTCATGTTTTGTCCTTTGCACAAGCAGGCCCAACCCCCTGCAGCACTTTGGCTGCCAATTCAATGTAGCACGTTATGGAGCTGTGAAAGAGCTTTGTCTGCAGTTAGGCAATATTTGTATCCATATTTTCATGCTGTTCAAACTTGTATTTATGGTTTCTAATGCAAAGATTTTATTAATAGGTGAGTGCTCCAAGAAAATGGTGTGAGCTTGGCTTGCACCACTGACAGCGATTGCAGAATACAAATGGGCACAATAATTTGCAAAATGTAACAATTTGAGGGTACTTGTAATGCGCCCAGTATGCTCTGATTAAATGGAAATACAGAAGTCTGAAAGCAAGGTTGATGATTCTTTTCTTTCAAAATAAAATGCACACAAAAAATAGCAACTAGAAGAAAAACTTTTGTTTTTCATCATACCCAATAAAAGTAAAGATCCCTGGGGAATTGTTATATATTAAATGCAATACATCAATATGTAATTTGTAATGAAAGGTCTCGGTACCCTATTTCCAAAATAAGAATAGAAGTATTGCAGCGCGGAAACTAAAGCTTGTGAATGCAAAGCTTTAGAAGCATGAATTGTTTTCCCTCCAATTTCTATGTTAACAACCTTTTTAGATGTGCCCAAAAACTGTGCAAGAAGGATATATGAAATGCAAGCCTTTTCCATGTATCCTGCATTTACTGTATTCTCTAAAGACCGTTATAATGAGCCTTTTGGATTGATATGTTCCACAGTTAATCTCGCAGCCGTGCTTCATTCCTCCTTAGTCACCTGGTCGACAAGACAAACTATTTTTGGGCATGTGATATCCTTATTTGACATTTTGAAGCCTTAGTGATTCATGCAGACTTCTAATGACCTTCAACCACCACTCCTGCGTGCATGATTAGTTTTATAAATATTTTTCTTTTAGTTTAGCGTCCACCTCTTACACATATTTTGTGGAGGTACAGTAAAAATGGGCGGAAGTTATGTCTTCTCTTTTCATGGCACCATTTTTGAAACTCCAGTGAAGTTGCTCAGGTTAATGTCTGCTGCCTTGCAGCACTACCTAGTGCTGGTAGCTTTGCACTCCTTAAACTCAGAATGCAGTCTGGCACCTAGAAAGAGGTATTTTAAAGAATTTGCAGGAACACCTATATCAATCAGAAAGTATCTTTTTTAGGGTAGGCAATTTGCTGTTGATATTTATTATGGACCTCGTGACCGGTCTACCACACTATATCATATTGAGATGGAAGTTATTTTGATTTGATTTTTTTAGAATGGACAACTGAGGAAATGATTGCATTGGTAGGGCTTCATAGACCATCTCAGATTGAATGAAACAAGATGTCGGAACCTTTAGTGAAGAGGATGGCCTATGTATGTCTTTGAAGCCCTTCTGAGATCCTCCTAACAATGGCGAAATGATATTAACAGGCCTATGCTGGAGAACTCTTGTTCTTTGTTATCAAACATACACTTTATCTGTCAATGGGTTGAGATTGTGTTAGGTTTCTGCTCTTAGCTTCAAATATTCTTCTATCTTTTTTCTTTTCAGGCATGGTTCCACCAAAAGAAAAGAAGGTCTTGGCAAAGGAGCTTCACCGCCTGAAAGGTGACGTTTTACAGGAGCTGCGTCAGAAAGCTGTGATCGGACCGTGTAGCTCCCTGCACTTGGATGACCCACTGTCAAAAATCATATCTGTTTTTCAGGGTAGAGCCGACAGTACTGTACAGCAGTACACTAAATTAGCAATGGATCTACCCAAGCATTGAGCAAGAAGTCTGTCTACTAAAAAGCTGTGGGGGAATAGACGTTATTGGCATTGGACCCTTAATAATCGATATAAGGGCAGATTGGAGCTGCCTGAATGTACTCCTTCGCATTTGTTTTGGTGACGGAGACTTTACCAGTTCTTGCATTTCCCTGTGCAAAGAGAGCTAGAATGGGTGCGCTTGTGTTTATGGAACACAGCTACTGTGAACAATTGTAGCTTAATGCACCTGTACTGATAGTCACGAGTGAGAGGGTTCAAAAAGTAATGAGTGGACTGGCTAACAAACACATCAGAAATTCATGTAATTGTGATCCTATTTGAAGAGTAACTCGTGTCAATTATATTCTTAATTAAAAAAAAATGTAATCATAGGTTGCATCATCGCTGAAATTAGTTTTTTGGATTCTTTACATACTGGTAGGTCCCTTCGACTTCTGAAATGTTGCATCTGTTGGCCTGGTTAGCTGAAAATCTCTTGCACGTCACAAGGAGGATACAATTAAGATGGGAGCCTCAGGTGCCTGTGCGCTCGGATGAACCACCTCTTATCAACTGACAGCTACTCACATCTCATTCCATTTTTTTCAGCTGGATAATTTTTGCACACAATTTAGTGGATCTTCTTGGGTCGGACTGCTAGGTTCCATGTGTGACTTGGCCTGTGCACCTTGAACATCCCAGAAATAGAAGGAACTGAAAACCTCCCTCGCAGAGAAAAGTTGTTGAGCTCCAGCTCTCCCAAGTAGAGAGAGAGACAGATGATATAGAGACAGAAGCTGCGTTCTTCTTCAGCATTACAGCCTGATGACCGCTTGGAACAAACCTATAATAAGTGCAGGCAATAGTAAAACAAATTGCAATATCTTTTACTTAAAAAATCTGATATCGAACAGTGTCCGCTTTAATTTGCCCCAAAGAAGTGTGTTTAGGGGTGATTATCGTTTGATGCTCGGCTGCAGTATGGCATGATCAAATAACTTTTGAAAATTAACAACCTAGGCAATTAGTTCTAGCTTGTCATATATAATAATAAAGAGGAAAAAAAACTAATTATAATTCGGATTTTACCGTTTATTAACACATTCAATAAAAAAAATTATATGTTGCATCAGTAATTTTTATTCATTATAATAAAAATTTAGTGTATCAAATCACATCTTTATCAATCAAAACAGATTTACAAAATTGCACATAAACAAATTGGTTTAAAAATTAAAAAGTGGCACAAATAATATATTATTTGTGCCACTTTTTTTAATTTTAATTTTGACTGCTTTTCTCATCATTTTATCAACTTTTTCCGAGCATTTCTGATGCCAGTGTGCTGAGGGATGTTCCCTAAAACAACTGTGGTTTTTAAACCCTGTGGTGCCTGTGATCGATCCCCACCTGGATTGCTTGTGATGTTGAACCGGACAATGACTCCCGAGCCAGTCCCGACTGCTGCACTAAAAGTCGAAGATCTGTTTGATTTCACTGCACCAGTCCAAGTCAATGGATGAGGCATGAAAATGACACCAGAAGTCTAGGCCTAATTCCTGCAAGTCCACCTGTGGAGCATGAGTCTATTTGCTCTGCACCTCCTCGAATTTCCAAGAGCCAGCGCAACCTCTCACCCAACTCAAGAATTTTTTGGAGCCATGCACCTCATATTTTGGTGACCAGACCACTCTGGAGTGCTTTCATGCCCCTCGTGTTCTGGAGGTGCCCCGGTTTATGTTTCTGCCAGCAGGTCCGCCTTCTGTGCCAGTTAGGCTCTCTGAATCCGTCCCTGGATCTGGACAGACTCTAACTGAGAATTCATGAACTTCACTGGGGTTTGTCCCTATGGCGCTGTTCCCGGCACCACTGACGCTGCCCTCATAGTCATTCTTGACCCGTTGCAGAGCCAGACCCGTGCCGCTCGACGTCGACACCAACCAGACCCAGGCCACCCAGGTCAAAGACAGTGCCTCCTTTTATTGATAGGCCATGTGGGAGCTTGACGTGTGGATCTGAGGATCACTATGGTAACCCTGATCCTTTTGAAGAAGGTTTCGCTGAGGACCCGGCTGATGCCAGTGGGTTGGACATCTCATCAGACACAGAACTTGTCTCTCCTCCTAGTGTGGCTATGAAGCAAAGAGCTTCCTTTACTATAGTGGTGTGGAGGGTGACTGAGGTTCTCAAGCTCACACTACCCTCAATAGAAATCAAGAAAAATGTGTTGATGGTAGTGCTTCAACCAGGGGTGTCCCACACTGAACCCTTCCGCCCTTCAATGAAACGCTCTCTGATGTCCTACTCGGGGCCTAGGCCAACCCTGCACGGGCATTCCTGTGCACAGGACATTTGCCCTTCGCCATTGTCCCGCTCTTGGGGACCCAACTTTCCTCACCCAACCTCCCCCTCTATAGAGGCTGGTGGTGCAGACCTAAATCTCCAAGGTGAATCCAGGTGCTTTACCTTTCACTCCAGCTGATAGGGAATCTAAGAGGCTGGATACCTTCAGGACCAGAATTTTCTCTCCTGCCAGCCTTGAATTCCGGTCGGTGAACATAGAGTTCCGCTTGTGGTGATACAGCCATACAGTGTGGGACATGATTGTGCAAGTGGTGCCTAGTCTTGAAGGAGCCACGAGCCGTCCCGACCCAGGCTATTGCCAATGGCAGGGATGCAGCTAAGTTCTCTATAAAATGCAAACTGGACATAACAATTTCTCTGGAGAGAGGGGTCATTGCTTTATCGGTGGTGCTCCATTGTCACGTCTGGCTAAGATGGACTGGCTTCTCGGGGTGTGTCGAGACATCCCTTCTGGACATGCCTTTTGATGGCACTCGCCTATTCTGCTACAAGGCAGATTCAGTGATTGAGTGCTTCAAGGTGAGTAGGATCTCCACTCCTTTGTTGAGACTCAAAATAGCACCATGCCCGCCGAACTGTCTTTCTTTGCTACGGTAGGGGCTACCAGCCACGTCCTTTCCAATTGTGCAACCACGCCTATCCTGCTTTCCAGCCGTTTTGTGGCCGCAGACGTGGCTCCCACAAACCCCATGGGAACCAATGCCAGAGATCTGCCCAGTCCATCACCTCACACTCATTATCCCCCTTCCTGCAGCCAGTGCCTCAAAACCCCTTTAGTATGCCTTCACAACATGGGCACATTCTTGGAGGCAGGATTAGGCACCACCTGCTGCTATAGGAATGTAAATGTAAATGTAAATGTCAAGGTATTTGTAGAGCGCACTGTCACCAAGCGGTTTCCTGGCGCTATTACTCATACCGCTGTGGAACCCCTCCTGGCTTTCCCTGTGAAGTGTCCACTCCTGGGCACCCCCAGGGTGAAGCCAGGCATCCACAGCGCTGTTGGGGCCGGTGTGGAGGTTAAGCAAGCTATTGCCCAGAGTTGCAGCGTGGGACCCATGATTAGAATAGGCCCCGAGGCGAGAAATCAGATCCGAGGAATTATGAGCCCAAGACCCGCCGAGGCGGGAATTGAACCCTGGTCCCGGACCAGAACTCTGCATCAGGGTCTGCCGCTCTAACCATTGAGCCACACTCCTCCACAAGGTGGAAGGAAGCTATTACTTTGGACAAGTAGGTGCTCCAGATTGTTTTGCGGGATTATCTCTTCCACTCCTAGAGACCCTGCCACCATCCTCAGATTGGCTAACAGAGGACCACCTCTCCTTTTTGCGCCTGGCAGTGCAGGCTCTTGTAGCCATAACAGTTATTGAGAGGATGCTGGCCTCAGAAGTTGGTTGTGGTTAATATTCCAGTTACTTTCTGGTCCCAGGAAGGACAGAGGCCTCCTCACTATCTTAGATCTGTGTCCTCTCAATGCCTTCCTGGGAAGGACAAATTCAGGATGTTATCACTTGCTCAAGTGCTGTCTGAGTTGGATCCTGGAGACTGGATGGTAGCGTTGGACCCAAAAAACATAGAAAAAAACTCTCCTAGATGCTTATATAACAGTAGGTAATATATCCATCAATTTTTATATAACATCATTGTCCCACACAGAAGCAATTATAAGCAAAACATATACATTTATTTTTTCAAATCCATAGGAAAGCACAAATTCATAAAAAACATATATATATATATATATATATATAATGCAATTAATCAAATGAATATAACATAACCCCCAATCAAGCTCACAAGCTCACACATTCAAACATCCTCTCAACCAATCACAACGTCATACACAAAAAGCAATATCATAATCACAGAACCAATAGGCCTAAAACAAAAGTACAAATACAAGACTGAGCGCGTGTTTCGGAAAGGACAGTTTATCCAAGGTTTCTTCGTCGGGGTGCAAGGAAAACCAAATTTTATGCGTAGATTCTTCACAGTTCAGGATGGCTTGAATATTTTCAACACTTAATTCCTTTAGAACAATTATTTTCAGGGGTTATGTTTTGATGACGATGAGAAGAAATGTAAAATACAAAGTCCAAGTTCTAAAGGTAGATCACATCAATTCGAAGGTAGCCAATCGTTATACGGAGTCCAGGGTACAAATTTTTCAAGAAACCGATAATTGTATATATATATACTGTGCAAGAACGGGGGCCGTGGGTCTCAGAAATAAGAAGATCAGCCAGAAGTAGGGAGCCAGATAGAACAAAAAAGGCTCTACCGATAATCCTAGGTCTGGCAGAGATAACGGGCACACAGCACACGCTTCACCCACAAATTAACCTGGTCCTCAGCAGTGGGACGCGCAATATGTTAGTCGCCATCAGGTACGAAGGCTGATCAGAATACGTAGCGAACGTCTCTCAAACTTCCACAAGTGTGAGGACCTGCAGGGCACCTATTAACCCCTTTGCTGCTAGGCCTTTCCCCTCCTGTGCTAAGCCTTTTTTGGCGATTTGGGGTAGTGCGCGCTTAGGCCCCTGTAACTTTTTGACCACATAAGGTATCCACGCCAAATCTGCATCCTTTTCTTCCAACATCATGTGGATTCTAAAGGTTCCCAGGGTTTGTGGATTCCCTTGAAGGGGGTCCCAGAAAGTAAGCAAAATATAGTGAAATTTTAGTTTTTTTCAGAAAAATTGGAAAAACAGGCTGCAAATGAAAGCCTCTGGGTTTTTCCCTGCAAATGTTATCAAAAAAGGGTTTGTGGGGCTGAAATCTCAATTTTCTCAGCTTTTAGGGAATGACAGTCTTTTGTCAGAGAACCAACATTTTTCACACAGTTTGGGCATTTTTCTGCGACATAGCCTATTTTTGCTATTTTTAGAGCTTTCAACCTCCTTCCAATTAATGGTAGAAATGAGTTTGAAAACAATAATGAATCCTGGACAGCTATACATTTTCGAAAAGTAGACAAAATACTGAATTCAGAAAAGGGTCATTTGTCTAAATCCATGAAGGTTTCTTTATAGAAACTAACAGTTAAATATTGGAATAATTGAAAATTTGTTGAAAAAAACAGCCTTTTGTCTCAACGTTTTCACCTATAACTTCTTGTAATTTTGACAGCTCTTGGAAAGCAATATACTGTTACATCCGTTTGACCTTCCTAGTTGTGGGGATATATAGGACTTGTAGTTTCACCAAGAACCCGACGAACCCAGAGCCAAAAACTGAGCAGCAACTTGCAATGGTATTTTATTATTTACTGGGTATAGAGCACTTATTCTTGGAAAATGTATACATGGAAAATTCGTTATGAAAGACACCTATGTATTTCTGAATTGGGTACAAATTATAGAGTTTAGAAACAATATATATTTGCAAATTTTCAAAATTGGGAATACTCATACTTGCATGAGAATTATTGGTCATTTTTCAAAAAGATTTTTTTTTACACAATGTCTTTCATTGGGAAGGAAGAAATGCATGAAAACTCAATAGGTAATAACAGTTGATTTACCAATCTGAATTACCCTAAGTCTCCCGATAAAAACGGTACCTCACTTGTGTGGGTCGGCCTTGTGCCTGCGACAGGAAACGGCGCAAAATGCAACGTGGTCACACCTCAATTTTGCAGTTAAAAATTTACCCTTTTATGGCAAAGTGCCTAGCTGTAGTTTTTGCACCCTAGCTCTGCCGGCACCTAGGGAAACCTAGCAAACATATACATTTTTGAAAACTACACACCCAGGGGAATTCAGGATGCAGTGACTCGACTGCCTCCCACCAGGTTCTGTTACCCAGAATCCCTTGCAAAGCTAAAAAATTTACAAAAAAATGCATTGTCCTCACATTTCTGTGGCGTAAAGTTCTGGAATCTGCGTGGATCAACAAATTTCCACCCACCCAACGTTTCCCCAGGTCTCCCGAAAAAAATTGTACCACACTTGCCTGGTTCTGCCTAGTGCCTGCGACAGGAAACAGCGCAAAAAGCGACGTGGTCGCACCTCAATTTTGCAGTGAAAACGTGCCCTTTTTTGGCAAAGAGCCTACCTTTTGTTTTTGAACCCTAGCTCTGCCGGCACCTAGGGAAACCTAGCAAACCTATACATTTTTGAAAACTAGACACCCAGGGGAATTCAGGATGAGGTGACTAGACTGCCTCCCACTAGGTTCCGTTACCCAGAATCCCTTGCAAAGCTAAAATATTGACCAAAAAAAGCATTTTCCTCATATTTCTGTGGTGGAAAGTTCTGGAATCTGCATGGATCAACAAATTTCCACCCATCCAGCGTTCCCCCAGGTGTCCCGAAAAAATGGTACCTCACTTGCCTGGGACTGCCTAGTGCCTGCGACAGGAAACACAACATGGTCGCACCACAATTTCGCAGTGAAAATGTGCCCTTTTTTGGCAAAGAGCCTACCTTTCGTTTTTGAACCTAGCAAACCTATACATTTTTTAAAACTAGACACCCAGGGGAATTCAGCATGGGGTGACTCTACTGCCTCCCACCAGGTTCTGTTACCCAGAATCCCTTGCAAAGCTAAAAAATTTACAAAAAAATGCATTGTCCTCACATTTCTGTGGCGTAAAGTTCTGGAATCTGCGTGGATCAACAAATTTCCACCCACCCAACGTTTCCCCAGGTCTCCCGAAAAAAATGGTACCACACTTGCCTGGTTCTGCCTAGTGCCTGCGACAGGAAACAGCGCAAAAAGCGACGTGGTCGCACCTCAATTTTGCAGTGAAAACGTGCCCTTTTTTGGCAAAGAGCCTACCTTTTGTTTTTGAACCCTAGCTCTGCCGGCACCTAGGGAAACCTAGCAAACCTATACATTTTTGAAAACTAGACACCCAGGGGAATTCAGGATGGGGTGACTAGACTGCCTCCCACTAGGTTCTGTTACCCAGAATCCCTTGCAAAGCTAAAATATTGACCAAAAAAAGCATTTTCCTCATATTTCTGTGGTGGAAAGTTCTGGAATCTGCATGGATCAACAAATTTCCACCCATCCAGCGTTCCCCCAGGTGTCCCGAAAAAATGGTACCTCACTTGCCTGGGACTGCCTAGTGCCTGCGACAGTAAACACAACATGGTCGCACCACAATTTCGCAGTGAAAATGTGCCCTTTTTTGGCAAAGAGCCTACCTTTCGTTTTTGAACCTAGCAAACCTATACATTTTTTAAAACTAGACACCCAGGGGAATTCAGCATGGGGTGACTCTACTGCCTACCACCAGGCTCTGTTACCCAGAATCCCTTGCAAAGCTAAACAATTGTGAAGAAAAATGCATTTTCCTCACATTTCTGTGGTGGAAAGTTCTGGAATCTGCGTGGATCAACAATTTTCCACACACCTAGCGTTCCCCCGGGTCTCCTGAAAAAATGGTACCTCACTTGCCTGGGTCTGCCTAGTGCCTGCGACAGGAAACCGCGCAAAATGCAACGTGGCAGCAACTCAATTTCGCAGTGAAATCGTTTTTTTCAGGATCCTGGTCATGCGCCTACACTGCCTTGATACCAGCTCATACCACGTACTGAGAAGGAGTGATTTGGCCGGAAAAACTACAACTCACAGACTCACCGGCAGTGGGTAGGTGATAACTGTAATGCTGACACGCTTCCTGTTGCGTGTAATTCGTTTCGTTCTTGTTCCTTACCGGCTGGCAGAGGAGCAACCTTAACTCGTCGCCTTTGATTCCTGGCTTCAGTCATTGGAGAAGCCGTTGCTCGTTCCTGTTCCGAGGTAGGATCGGGAGCTTGTTTGTTCGCGTAGCCTTCACGGAGTGCGTTGCCTTCAGCCGCGTTGCCGTAAGGAAAGGAGTTTTCTCTTGTGTCGTTTTCTAAAGCGGAGCGCAGTAGTATTCCGCTACGCGTTACCGTTTCTATCCTGATTTCGGAAGAGAGCTTATCTTCTGGAGGGTTGGTGATTTTGATTTTGGGACAAGACGCTGTGCAGGAGGATTACTGGCGGAGCGCGGTAGTGGTCTCAACTACGCACTACCGTGTGGTTTTACTTTTTTCTTTATAAATCGGTGACTAACGTGGAGTACTGTTAGTGCCTGAGATTCCAGGGCACCTTGGCTTGTCCTCTGGATTCCATTGTTGTGTACCTCACGTAGACTCTTGTTCCTTCCCAGAGACAGAGCGGAGTGTTGTGGTTTTTGCTCCCTACACACTACCATATGTGCAAAGCCTGTGCATCATTTTCAATTATCGTTTATTTTCTTTCCTGGCTTTACCTAGGAATTATTGGCCTGTGAGAACGTTGTATTGTTTCCTTCATCAGAACCCATTATTGCAAGGCATCCTCACACTATAGTCATGGTATGCGGAATGGGGGTTTATGATATTAATTATGTGCAGGTCATATGCTTTTTTCTATGTGATCCTTGAGGAGTGTTGTTTGTTTCATTTAGACGCAACTCAGTCAAGGCTGGTGGTGAATGAGGAGGATTTCCAAAGAAGTTTGTTTCATTTATTGTGCAGGTACAAATGATCCTTTAGTGAGACCATTCAAGAGTAGCCTATGTATGTGGATGTTTTCTAAGTAAATGTCTTTGTCGTTACAGGTTACTCCCTTTCCCTGCGGTCCCTTCCCTTTCCCTCCCTTTCTTTTTTCCCTCGCCTAATGGCTCAAATACTCTGTGTATTACAGTTAGAGTGTTTGTGACGTTGGGAGGTGGACCATTATACACCACAATCGGATCCTGCGGAACTGAATCTGACAGAATTACACGCCCAAGAATATAGCTCTGCCCGGTTCGGTTGTCATTATAATGGCTACTAAAGAGGATGTACTCCAAGCATTAGTCATGGTTCAGCAGGAGTTAGCCTCCTCTAAAGCAGAAACAGCAGCATTAAGGGAAAAGGTAGACAAGTTGAATAGAAACCCCTTTGATGCTTCCTCTCCCCAGGTACAGGTTACAGTACCTCCTCCTATCCCTTTGGCCAGCCCCGAACGCTACTCTGGAGACCCAGCTAAGACACAAGTATTCCATACTCAAATCATGCTTCACTTTTCTTGCAAGCCAGCATCCTTCCCTAATAACCACTCACGAGTGGCGTTTGCCATTTCCTATCTCGTTGGCGATGCAGCCAACTGGGCGTTCCCCTAGTAAGGAAGAACGACGCTATCCTATCGGATTGGTCGGCGTTTCGCGCAGAGTTCGAAAGAGTGTTCGATCGAAGGGCTACCACGTTCAGTGCTGACCGAGAACTTCTCACTCTTAGACAAGGAAAGCGTGATTTAGTGTCCTATCTCACTGATTTTAATAGATTGATAGCGGAGACTGACTGGCCCGAAGTGCAGTAAGAGCGCCTTTATCCAGAGAGGACAAAGAGAGTCGCCGATTGTTGGGGTTGTGTGTGTACTGCGGGAAGAAGGGGCATTATGTAAAAGAGTGTCCCACCAAACCAAAAACCTCGGGGGTATGGAATCGGAGCAAAAGATTAGCGGTCTCTGTCATAGGTACACCCGAGAGGGAGTCCGAGATACCGCAGGAAAGAGAAGAGACACAGCCTTTGAGGATCCCTTCTCTAACCATTTTGACCTTACAAGACTCAGAAACCCATATCATCCTTCCTATGAGACTTGAGACTCAGCTACAGGTCCATCAGGTCAGGGTCATGATAGATTCGAGGGCCACAGGAAATTTTATAGACAGTGGTTTGGTGTCCATCTTATCCTTAGACCGAGTGCCTCGAACTACTCCTGAAGAGGTGTTAGCCGTAGATGGAAAACCGTTGAAATCTGGTCTCATCACAAAACAGACTGATGTAGTGGTACTGTCTGTTGAAGTGCCTGAGGGTAGACATAGAGAAGAATTGTCATTGAACATCATAGAAGCCCTCAGTATGAGGTCATTTTGGGAATGCCTTGGTTAAGTCATTACAACCCTACTATTGATTGGAAGGCCAAACAGATACAGTTTCTGTCGGATGAATGCAGGGAGCACCTGGAAGCCCATAAGACGTATCATACCGCAGCTTTGTTGTTACCAGTGGTAGTGGCTACAGCAGCTGAGAAAATGGTTACCTTGCCTTCTGAATATCTGTGTTTTAAGGATGTGTTTAGCGAAAGCAAGACAATTGCCACCACATAGGATGTATGACTGTCGTATAGATGTAGTGGAGGGGGCCACCATTCCATAATGTCGTGTGTATGCTGTGTCAGTCCCGGAAACCAATCATCTGAAGGAATATATAGATCACTATGTGGTGATTGGGTTCATTAGGCCATCCAGATCTCCTGCTGCCTCTCCTTTGTTTTTTATCAAGAAAGCGAATGGTGATTTGAGAGCATGTGTGGATTATCGCGTGTTGAATAAGAATACTATAAGAAACCGATACCCCTTACCTCTCATATCAGTACTCTTGGATCAAGTGCGGGATGCAAAGATATACACCAGACTGGACCTCCGTGGCGCGTACCATTTGGTGCGCGTGCGGGAGGGGGATGAATGGAAAACGGCCTTCAAGACTCGTTATGGGTTGTATGAGTACACAGTCATGCCGTTCGGGCTCTGTAATGCCCCTGTGGCATTTCAATACTTCCTAAACGATGTCTTGAAGGAGTTTGTGGACATCTGTGCAGTAGTCTACATAGATGATATCCTGATATATTCAGAGAAGATCGAAATGCACAGACAGCATGTTTCTAACCTATTACAGAAATTGAGGGAACACAGGCTTTACTGTAAGTTGAGTAAGTGTGAATTCAGCGTGCCCAAGGTGGAATTCTTGAGGGTGATGCTTTGCCCCACAGGTTTACAAATGGCTGATAGAAAAATGCAGGCTGTACAAGAGTGGCTTATCCCCACCTGTGTGAAAGATGTCCAAAGTTTCCTAGGGTTCGCGAATTACTATCGCAGGTTTATACTCCAGTTCTCACAGGTGGCAGTGCCTTTGTCCAGATTGCTTAGGAAAGGGGTGTCTTTTCTTTGGACTAGCGAGGCAGCAGAAGCCTTTAGGAAACTAAAGGAGGCTTTTACCACTGCTCCCATACTAGCCCATCCGAAACCCAAAAAACCCTTACATAGTAGAAGCCTACGCTTCGGATAAAGCGATAGGGGCTATTCTGTTACAGAGAAACCAGGTCACAGGGCAACTGCATCCGGTAGCATATCTGTCCAAGAAACTGAGCATGGCAGAAAAGAACTACACCATAGCTGAGAAAGAGCTGTTGGCAATAAAGAGGGCTTTCCAAGAGTGGAGACAATATCTGTGGGGAGCAGCTTTTCCGATAACTGTATACACTGACCATAGAAACCTCCAATTCCTGAAGACGGCACAACACCTCACTCGGAGACAAATGAGGTGGATGCTTTTCTTCTCAGAGTATGACTTTGTGATTACTTTCAGACCTGGGGCGGAAAATTGGAAAGCGGACTCGTCCAGACAGGATCAGGCAGACAAGGCCACTAGAAAGGAAATATTGGAGGCAATTGTGGATCCTGTAAAGGTGGTTTGTGTGATTCAGGCAGACAGTTTTTTGGACACGATCCGCAGAGCTAAGGATCAGGATGCATGGGTGTTGTGGGCCACTAAAGGTAGCTGTCGTGTGTTAAAGCAAGGGCTGCCTTTCCACGATAACAAACTGTTTTTACTTACCAAGGCTTTGCAGAAAAAGGCATTCGAGTGGTGTCTTGATTCTCCTTTAGCAGGTCATCAAGGTGTTAGCAAGACTGTTCAATTACTGCAAAGTCATTTCTGGTGGGAGTCCGATAAACATGACGTCTCCATGTGGGTAAGGCAGTGTGAAGACTGTGCTCGTGCAAAAATTGAGACGGAAAAAAAGAAAGGAATGTTGATGCCTCTGCCCACACCTAAAAGACCATGGCAATCCATCAGTTTAGATTTCATTACGGGTCTACCACCAGATCAGGGCAAGACGGCCATCCTGGTGGTTGTTGATAGCCTCATAAAGATGGGTCATTTCATTCCTGGTGTTAATCTCCCCACAGCTGGACAAACGGCACAATTACTGTTGAGTAACGTGATAGGTTTACACGGAGTGCCAGAGGTCATAGTGTCAGATAGGGGCCCACAATTCATTGCCAGGTTCTGGAAAGTGTGGTGTCGGGCGATGCACATCCAACCCTCTTTCTCCACAAGTTTCCACCCACAGACGGATGGGCAAACAGAAAGACTCCATCAAACCCTAAAGAAGTACCTACGGTGTTACGCGGCGGATGCTCATGACTGGTGGGTCTCTTTATTGTGGATGGCTGAGGTAGCATACAACAATGCCTGGCATAGTTCAGTGGGGGTGTCTCCTTTTTGTGCCACCTATGGTTTTGATGCCCGGATATTGCCTATCAGCATCCCGGAGGGGGTGGCTGATCAAACCACAGTACTGGGACAAATACAAAAAATGCATGAGGTGCATAAGAAGGTTAGAGTGCAACTGCAGAAGGCGAAGTTGGAGTATAAGAGATGGGAGGATAAGCATCGGAGAGCGGGCCCGTTGTATCAAGTGGGTGACAGAGTATGGCTGTCCACCAGGAACATCAAGTTCAAGTTGCGAAGTATTTTCCATCCTAGATATATCGGACCTTATGTCATTCTGAGGAAGATTAATCCTGTGGCTTTCAAACTGAAATTGCCTGGTTCTCTTCGGATACATCCCGTGTTCCGTAGTAGCCTGCTGAAACCAGCTTTCTCTGCGAGGAGACGAGCACCTCCTCCGGTGTTGTGTGATGGGGGTTTAGAGTATGTGGTGCGGAGCATAAAAGATTCGAAGTGGAGGAGGGGTCTGTTGTGGTATTTGGTTTCCTGGAAGGGGTACACGGCGGAGAACGACTCCTGGGAACCTGTGCAGAACATCCATGCCCCTGAGGGTATCTGTTCCTTCCATCGTAGGTTCCCTATGCGGCCTGGTCCTAGGAGGCGCTAGTTGGGAGGACATACTGTCAGGATCCTGGTCATGCGCCTACACTGCCTTGATACCAGCTCATACCACGCACTGAGAAGGAGTGATTTGGCCGGAAAAACGACAACTCCCAGACTCCTCGGCAGTGGGGAGGTGATAACTGTAATGCTGACACGCAGTCATTGGAGAAGCCGTTGCTCGTTCCTGTTCCGAGGTAGGATCGGGAGCTTGTTTGTTCGCGTAGCCTTCACGGAGTGCGTTGCCTTCGGCCGCATTGCCGTAAGGGAAGGAGTTTTCTCTTGTGTTGTTTTCTAAAGCGGAGCGCAGTAGTATTCCGCTACGCGTTACCATTTCTATCCTGATTTCGGAAGAGAGCTTATCTTCTGGAGGTTTGGTGATTTTGATTTTGGGACACGACGCTGTGCAGGAGGATTACTGGCGGAGCGCGGTAGTGGTCTCAACTAAGCGCTACCGTGTGGTTTTACTTTTTCTTTATAAATCGGTGACTAACGTGGAGTACTGTTCGTGCCTGAGATTCCAGGGCACCTTGGCTTGTTCTCTGGATTCCATTGTTGTGTACCTCACATAGACTCTTGTTCCTTCCCAGAGACAGAGGGGAGTGTTGTGGTTCTTGCTCCCTACACCTGCAAAGCCTGTGCATCATTTTCAATTATCGTTTATTTTCTTTCCTGGCCTTACCTAGGAATTATTGGCCTGTGAGAACGTTGTATTGTTTCCTTCTTCAGAACCCATTATTGCAAGGCATCCTCACACTATAGTCATGGTATGCGGAATGGGGGTTTATGATAATAATTATGTGCAGGTCATATGCTTTTTTTATGTGATCCTTGTTCATGTTTCATTTAGACGCAACTCAGTCAAGGCTGGTGGTGAATGAGGAGGATTTCCACAGAAGTTTGTTTCATTTATTGTGCAGGTACAAATGATCCTTTAGAGAGACCATTCGAGAGTAGCCTATGTATGTGGATGTTTTCTAAGTGCATGTCTTTGTTGTTACAGGTTACTCCCTTTCCCTGCGGTCCCTGCCCTTTCCCTCCCTTTCTTTTTTCCATCGCCTAATGGCTCAAATACTCTGTGTATTACAGTTAGAGTGTTTGTGACATTGGGAGGTGGACCATTATATACCACAACCGGATCCTACAGAGCTGAATCTGACATTTTTGGCAAAGAGCCATCATTTTACTCGGGAGAACAAGGGGAACGCTGGGTGGTAGGACATTTGTGCCGGCACGGAGATCACACGAAAAAAAGTATGGAAAAGTGTTTTTTTTAACCTAATTTTAAGGTTTGAAGGGAATTCTGGGTAAGAAAACGTTGGGGGACCCACGCATGCCATACCTCTCTGGACTCCCCCTGGTGTCTAGTTTTCAGAACTGTTTGGGTTTTGTAGTTTCCAAATATTGCCGCCGAGCCCTGGGCCAAAAACCAGCCCCCCCCCCCCCCCCCCCCCCCCCCCAAAAAACAAGGTAGTTTTGCTAAAGGTAATTTTTAAGTCTCCACCGTATGAATTGGGCCTTTTCCTGTTGCAGCCACTATGCCTACCCACACAAGTGAGGTACCATTTTTATCGGGAATACTGGGTGGGAGGAAATTTGTGTGAGCCCAGTGATGCCACGCTTTCCCACACAAAAAAGTGTGAAAAAACTGATTTTTTTAATCTAAAATTGAGGTTTGCAAGGGATTCTGGGTAAAGGAACGTTGGAGGATCCACGCAAGCCATACCTCCTTGGAAGCCCCCGGGTGTCTGCTTTTCAGAAATGTATGGGTTTGGTAGGTTTACCTAGATGGCCGTCTAGCACGGGGCCAAAAGCCCAGGTAACCCCCCTTGCAAAAGCTGGTGGTTTTCACATAGGCAATGCCTATCTGTTGATCCACGCAGATTCCAGAACTTTCCACCACAGAAATGTGAGGAAAATGCGTTTTTTTTGCCAATTTTTAAGGTTTGCAAGGGATTCTGGGTAACAGAACCTGGTGGGACGCTGTCGTGTCACCACATCCTGAATTCCCCTGGGTGTCTAGTTTTAAAAAATGTACAGGTTTGCTAGGTTTCCCTATGTGGCAGCTGCGCTAGGGCCCAAAATCCAAAGGTAGGCATATTGCTAAAAACAAATCTGTGCCTAGTCGGCTTTCTGCTGCCTTGGCAGGAAGATTTTGGGGCTGGGGTTGCCCCGATATGTCCCCTAGGGGTACAGAAACATTGTGGCTATATTTTTTGGGGGGTGGGGGCATTGGTATTCCGGCGTAATCGTTGCCGTCAAGTGGGCTTTTTGCCCCCCAGGGGGGCGGATGGGGGCTACTGCCCCCATCCTCCCTCCGGGGGGGGGGGGCAGAATGGCTGTCATTGTTGCGGGTGAGGGGTGGGAGCATTGGAATGCCCGTTTTGGGCAGCCCCCAACCTAAGAAAAATGTGCCCAAAAATCCTGTGTGTCTGGTGGGTTTTTATTAGAGGCTACTGCCCCATCTGTCCCCGGGAGGGGCAGGAAGGCTGTAATTTTAGCGGGGGAGGGAGTGGGGCATGGGCATGCCAGTTTTAGGCAGCCCCACCTTATTTCAAATTTGCCCCCCAAAAAATCCCTGGCGTCTAGTGGGCTTTTTTGCCCCACCAGCAGGGAAGATTGGGGGGTAATGCCCCCATCTACCCCCAGGGGGGTCAGAAAGTCCAGTAGATGCAAGGGAGATATTGGGGCAAATTTTGATTAGGGTGGGGTCTGCCCAAGACGGGCATGCCAATGCACCCACCCTAATAAAAATATGCCTAACAAAATCCTTGATGTCTAGTGGGCTTTTTGCCTTCCCAGGGGGTGCAGATTGGAGGCTACTGCCCCATCAGCCCCCAGGGGGGCAGGAAGGCTGTTATTTGTGTGGGGGAGGGGGTGGGGCATAGGCATGCCCGTTTTGGGCAGCCCATCCAAACTAAAATTTGCCTGCAAAAAAATCCCTGGCGTCTTGTGGGATTTCCCCCCCCCTCCCCACCCCCCACCCCCCACGGCGGGGCAGATTGGGGGGTAATGCCCCCATATGCCCCCCAGGGCGGGCAGAAAGTCCACTAGACGCCAGGGAGTTTTTTGGGCAAATTTTGATTAGGGTGGGGTCTGCCCAAGACGGGCATGCCAATTCCCCCACCCTAATAAAAATTTGCCTAAAAAAATCCCTGGTGTCTAGTGGGCTTTTTGCCCCCACAGGGGGGGGGCAGATTGGAGGCTACTGGAGCAGGAAGGCTGTGGGGGAGGGGGTGGGGGCATAGGCATGCCCGTTTTGGGCAGCCCATCCAAATTCAAATTTGCCCGCAAACAAAAACCCTGGCGTCTAGTGGGCTTTTTGCCACCCCCGGTGGGGAAGATTAGGGGGTTATGCCCCCCAGGGGGGTTAGAAAGGCCACTAGACGCCAGGGAGTTTTTGGGGCAAATTTTAATTAGGGTGGAGTCTGCCCAAAACGGGCATGCCAATGCCCCCAACTAATACAAATTTGCCCAAAAAAATCCCTGGTGTCTAGTGGGCTTTTTGCCCCTCTGGGGGGGCAGATTGGGGGCTACTGCCCCATCTGCCCTTCAGGGGGGCAGGAAGGCTGTAATTGTTGCGGGGAGGGGGTGGCGGCATGGGCATGCCCGTTTTGGGCAGCTACACACTATTTCATATTTGCCCCCTAAAATAATCCCTGGTGTCTAGTGGGCTTTTTGCCCCCCCTGGTGGGGCAGATTGGGGGCTAATGCCCCCAACTGCCCCCCAGGGCGGGCAGAAAGTCCACTAGACGCCAGGGAGTTTTTTGGGCAAATTTTAATTAGGGTGGGGGCTGCCCAAATAATCCCTGACCTCTACTGGCCTTTTTGCCCCCCCCCTGTGGGCAGATTGGGTGCTAATGCCCCCATCTGCCCCCTCGGGGGCAAAAAGGCTGTCATTTTTGTGGGGGAGGGTAGGGGCATTGGCATGCCCATTTTGGGCAGCCCCCACCCTAATTCAGATTTGCCCCAGTGGGCTTTTTGCCCCTCTGAGGGTGCAGATTGGGGGCTACTGCCTCCATCTGCTCCCCGGGGGGCAGAAAGTCTGTAATGGTGTTGGGGGGTGGGTGCATTGGCTTGCCCGTTTCGGGCAGGCCCCACCCTAAAAAAAAGTGCACACAAATAAATCCCTGGTGCATAGTGGGCTTTCTGCCCCCCGGGGGGCAAATTGGGGGCTCCTGCCCCCATCTGTCCCCCAGGGGTGGGCAGAAAGTCTGTAATGGTGGCAGGGGTTCGGGGCATTGGCTTGCCCGTTTCGGGCAGCCCCCACCCTAAAAAGAAGTGCACCAAAAAAATCCCTGGTGCATAGTGGGCTTTCTGCCCCCCCCCGGGGGGGGCAAATTGGGGGCTACTGCCCCCATCTGTCCCCCAGGGGGGGCAGAAAGTCTGTATTGGTGGCAGGGGTGGGGGCATTGGCGTGTCCGTTTCGGGCAGCCCCCACCCTAAAAAAAAGTGCACAAAAAAAATCCCTAGTGCATAGTGGGCTTTCTGCCCCCCGGGGGTGCAAATTGAGGGCTACTGCTCCCATTTGCCCCCCAGGGGGGGCAGAAAGGCTGTAATGGTGCCGGGGGCGGGTGGGGGCATTGGCGTGCCCATTTCGGGCAGCCCCCACCCTATAAAAAGTGTCCCCCAAAAAATTCCCTGGTGTATAGTGGGCTTTCTGACCCCCCCCCCCCCCCCCCGGGGGGCAGATTGGGGAGCTATTGCCCCATCTTTCCCTAGACTAAATACTATAAATGTATTTATGGGGGGAGTGAAGGCCCTTGCCCAAGGGGCCGCTCCCCCCTCCCTGGTGTCTAGTGGGTGGATCCCTGCTTGGGGATCGCCCTCCTGGGAGATTCTCCCCTTTCTAATGATACCTCTCCCGTCTTTCTACGTGCTCAGGGGGCTGAGATAGCCCACTAAGCATGTAGAAAGTGAAACTGAAATGAGCATAAAGGCTCATTTTAGTTTCAGTTTGTGTTCAATGACGACAGCTCGACGTGCGCGCTGATAGTCATTGAACAGAAACCAGGGGAGGGGCCTCGGGAGCTGGGGAAGCTCTTCCCTAGCTCCCAAGGTCAGAGGGGTGAAAAGGAAATCCCTCTGCTGTCTGCAGCAGAGGGATTTCGTGCCCCTGGCCTCATGACGGAATGGTTCCGTCATCAGCACAGGAGCCCCGATGCTCATGACGGAACCATTCCGTCATGAGCATGGAAGGGGTTAACACTTCCCTGCAGGCGCATTGTTGTTACCTGCAGTTCATGGTGGGTCGGGAGCATTTCACTAGTGTACCCTCAGGTGCTCACTAAAGGGATTGCGGTAGTTGCGCAACATCTGTTGACGTCAAGAGTCCCAGTCTTTTCCTACCTCAACAACTGGCTGCTGAGGGCGGACTCGCCTTCAATCAGTCGTCTCACCCAGCTCCAGGCTATGCCGGACTTCCTGCATTCATTGGGCTTCGCTATCAACTTGCTGAAGTCACACCTAACTCCTTCTTTGGCAATTCTGGACACAGTGCAGTTTGTGGCAGTTCTGGACACAGTGCAAATTTGGGCTTACCCTCCGGAGTGAAGAGTTACGATCTCAATGTTTCAACCTCATTCATGAACGTTGGTGGGATTGATTCTAACGCTGCTTGGTCTGATGGCCTCCTGCATCCTGCTGATTAATTATGCTTGATGGCATATGTCAGCTCTGCAGTTGGATCTGACGTCCTAGTGGGCATGGCATCAGGAGAATCTCTCCGATCTTCTCCAGAATTATAAGGAGACTGCGAGAAATCTACAGTGAGGGTTACAGGGCTATGATTGGGTTTACGGCATACACCTCTCCACTCCCCACCCAGAGCCAACAGTGACCGATGCATTACTTCTGGGCTGGGTCGGCAATCTGAGAGAGGTGGAGATCAGAGGCCTGTGGTTTCCGGAGGAGACTTGGCTTCAAATCAGTCTTCTTAAGTGAGGGAGATTGGCTTGGAATTGAAAGCTTTCCTGCCCTGCATCAAAGAGAAACTGCACCATGTGTTCACAATCAATCAATCAATCAATCAAAGCATTTATATAGCGCACTACTCACCCTGAGGGTCTCAAGGCGCTAGGGGAGGGGGGTCCGCTACTGCTCGAACAGCCAGGTCTTGAGTTGCTTCCTGAAGGTGAGGTGGTACTGGGTCAGGTGGAGGTGGGTCGGGAGGGAGTTCCATGTCTTGGCGGCGAGGTAGGAGAAGGACCGTCCCCCTGTGGTGGCTCTTCGGATGCGGGGGACGGCAGCGAGGGCGTGGCCGGTCGATCGAAGCTGGCGTTTGGGCGAGTAGAAGTTGAGGCGGCTGTTGAGGTATCCTGGGCCTTGGATGTGTAGGGCTTTGTGTGCGTGGGTGAGGAGTCGGAAGGTGATTCTCTTGTTGACCGGGAGCCAGTGCAAGTCTCTCAGGTGTCCGGAGATGTGGCTGCGACAGGGGATGTCCAGGATGAGTCGTGCTGAGGCGTTCTGGATCCGCTGGAGTCTCTTCTGGAGTTTGGCGGTGGTTCCGGCGTAGAGGGAGTTGCCGTAGTCCAGACGGCTGGTGACGAGGGCCTGGGTGACCGTCTTCCTGGTCTCGGTGGGGATCCACTGGAAGATCTTACGTAGCATGCGCAGGATGTTGAAGCACGACGAGGAGACGGCGTTGACTTGTCTGGTCAAGGAGAGGGAGGAGTCCAGGATGAAGCCCAGGTTGCGTGCGTGGTCTGTTGGTTTGGGTGCGCTGCCTAGGGCGGGGGGCCACCAGGAGTCGTCCCAGGCGGAGGGTGAGGATACCAGGATGAGGACTTCCGTCTTGTCCGAGTTCAGTTTCAGGCTGCTGTTCTTCATCCATTCGGCTACCTCTTTCCCTTCGTGAAGGTTGGCTCTGGCGGTGGCGGGGTCGTTGGTGAGGGAGAGAATCAGCTGGGTGTCGTCGGCATAGGAGATGATGTTGAGGTTGTGCTGGCGTGCGATGTCTGCGAGGGGGCTCATGTAGACGTTGAAGAGGGTTGGACTGAGCGAGGAGCCTTGAGGAACGCCGCAGATGACTTCGGTGGCTTCAGATCTGAACGGGGGGAGGCGGACTCTCTGTGTCCTTCCGGCGAGGAAGGAGATGATCCACTCCAGTGCCTTCTCCTGGATTCCGACGTTGCTGAGTCGCTGCACTAGTGTACAGTGGCAGACAGTGTCGAAGGCCGCGGAGAGGTCTAGGAGGATGAGGGCTGCTGTTTCTCCGTTGTCAAGCAGTGCTCGGATGTCATTGGTGGCTGCGATCAGGGCGGTCTCGGTGCTGTGGTTAGCCCGGAAGCCAGACTGCGAGAGGTCGAGGGATCCGTTTGTCTCGAGGAAGGCGGCCAGCTGCTTGTTGACGGTCTTCTCGATGACTTTTGCAGGAAACGGGAGCAGCGAGATGGGGCGGTAGTTCTTGAGGTCGGTGGGGTCGGCCGATGGCTTCTTTAGTAGAGCGCTGAGTTCGGCGTGCTTCCAGCTCTCCGGGAAGGTAGCGGTGTCGAAGGAGGTGTTGATGATGTCCCGCAGGTGGGGTGCAATGACAGCGTCGGCTTTGTTGAAGATGTGGTGAGGGCAGGGGTCGGTAGGAGATCCGGAGTGGATGGAGTTCGTGCGGACGGTGTCTTCGGTGCTGATCGGGGTCCAGGCGCGGAGGGTGGTGGTGGGGGGCGGTGGTTCGGTCGTGGCATGCGTCGGTTGAGTGCTGAAGCTGTTGTGTATGTCCGCGATCTTGTTGTGGAAGTAGGAGGCGAGGGAGTTGCAGAGGTCTTGCGAAGGGGTGATGTCGTTGTTTCCGGCGTTAGGGTTGGAGAGCTCTTTAACGATGTTGAAGAGTTCCTTGCTGTTGTGTGCGTTGTTGTCCAGTCGTTCCTTGAATGCGGTTCTCTTGGTGGCGTGGATGAGTTGGTGGTGTTTTCGGGTGGCGAGCTTGAGGGCAGTCATGTTGTCCGGTGTTGGGTCTCTGCGCCAGGTTCTCTCGAGGGCTCGGCAGTTCTTCTTGGAGCTCTTGAGTTCGTCGGTGAACCATGGGGCTTTCTTGCTACCGGGTCTGCTAGGCGGGGTCTTCAGAGGGGCAAGGTCATCTGCGCAGTTGCTGATCCACTTTGCAAGGTTGGTGGCCGCCTGGTTTGGTTTCGTTGCGCTGGTGGGAGGGTTCATGCTCAGGGAGGTCGCGAGCTGGTCGGCTGTGATCTTGTTCCAGCTTCTGCGTGCAACCTGTTGCTGGTGGTGGTGGATCGTTGTCCTGCTGAAGCTGAAGTGGACGCAGCTGTGGTCCGTCCAGTGGAGTCTGGTGGCGTGGCTGAAGGCGATGTCCTTGCTGGATGAGAAGACGGGGTCGAGTGTGTGTCCGGCATAGTGGGTGGGGGTGGTGACCAGCTGCTTGAGTCCGAGGTTTGCGAGGTTGTCCAGCAGGGTGGTGGTGTTGCGGTCGTTGTTGTTCTCCAGGTGGAAGTTGAGGTCCCCGAGGAGGATGTAGTCAGCGGAGAGGAGGGCGTGCGGGCTGATGAAGTCGGCGAAGTCTTCGCTGAATTGTGTGCGTGGTCCCGGGGGTCTGTAGATGAGGGTGCCTCTGAGGGTGGTCTTGGGGTTGATGTGGACCTGGAAGTGCAGGTGCTCGGCGGGTGTGAGGGTGTTGTCGGTGTTGGTCGTGATGCGGATGGTGCTCCTGTGGATGATGGCGATGCCTCCTCCGGTCTGGTTGATGCGGTCCCTTCGGATGATCTTGTAGCCGTCTGGGATGGCGATGGCGGATTGACAGACAACACTACCACCATTGTGTTACTGCAACAAGCAGGGATGAGTAGGGTCGTGGATGTACAGCACCTGGTGGTATCTCTAAATGCCAGGGCTGCACAACTAAGCTGTTGGTGCCTCGTGGACCACAAATGGTGGTTGCATCTGGAGGTGGCTCAAGGTCTATTTCAGGATTGAGGAGAACCTTGGCTACATCTGTTTGCCACAGCTGAGAACACTCAATGTCAGCACAGGTGTGAGCCCCCAGGAAAATCATTGATGAGTAGTACAGCATTCATGGCCTATGCTGGAGAATGGGACCATTCACTCAGGCATGGTATGCAGGAGGTCAGCAGAGCTTCGTTATGGGCGTCGGAGCCCATTTTAGAGGGCCATGGGGCACGCAGGGGATACTGCGGCCAACCTTAGTGATTGAGACTTTTCACCCCTGATATCCTGGGCCATGACTTGTTATGGATCCTGAGTAACTGGGCCATGTACTCCTTCTGCATTTGTCTCCCAGGTTATGCGTGGTCTGAGCAGACCCATGGGTGGATACAGATCAGTGAACACAGGCCCACAACTCAGAATTCATGCTGCAGCAGTATAAATTCATTGGCCAGCCAAATACTCACTTTTATGAAGAAATACAAAAGTCTTATTTCTTGCACTACCTACATGAAGGAAGAATACGAAATTCACAATTTACAAAGCCCTCCCCTGAGGTTAAGGCTCTACTTTTTTCTGGTGACTTCCTGCTCCACTCATTCCTCTCTTTAGTGATTGTGGTAATTCCCCATTCACTATTGATAAGATCCAGGGTATGCCCCACTGATGGACCGAGTCTCAAGAGCCCACTACAACTCTGATTTAAAGTCACTACTGTTCTAGTGCAATTGCACTCAATATTACCAGCAAGTTCTCCTGAGGCTGTCCGGCCTGAAACAAGTCTTACCTGCACCAGCAGGAGGGAAGAATTAGGAGTCGGGGAGTTCGTATGTGGGTACTCGCAGTGGTACCAGCACAAATCACGTGACTGCTCTCAGTGGGTGCGGTCGTGCCTGCAGCAGTCGGAGGTTTCCTGCTTTTTCTCCTGCAGGGTTAGTGTTCAGTCACTTCTGATGGGCAGGATGGCTGCAACAATCCTGTTCTGGGTTCCTCGCTTGGGCGATAGTGCTCCCACTGCATCCTCACTTCTTTAAGAAGGTAGAACAAGTTGCAATCCTTAATGCTTTGGGTGACCTCCTCTAAGTCCCGGGATCACCACTTGCATTCGGGGTCGCTGCACCACTACCGTTCAAGGCTTCAGCCCATACCACACTGCAGTCTTTACCATGGCAGCCCTTCCTGGCATATGGGGTCGCCACACCTTTACTGTTCAAGGCTTCGCCCTTACTGCACAGAGGTTTTTCACACACGTGTCTTCACACTGGCCCTCTCCTGGCATATGGGGGTTGCCAACTCAGTCCTGCATAGGGCAACAAACCGTGCAGCAGCCGTTTCCTCACACCTTGCACCGGGAGTCAACAAGGCTCCCCACTAGATATTGCTCCCTCCAATGCTCTTGTCTTTCTCACAGGGCACCAGGCTGGCGCTGGTGCTCCAGGGCAGGTGGTCTTGGGTTCTCTGGGTGATGTCCCCTCATCTAGCAGGGAGACTCACAGGTCTTGGGCCACCCCCATTCCTGGTCACAGGCAAAACTCTTGCAGATCTTCCCGTCCTTACATAGACCGTCTTGCTGTTTGGAGAATGACACTTTTTAGGGTTTCAACCGCCCCTTCCTTTAGTTTTTTTCCAGACACCAACTGTGATTTACAGTTTGAGACTTTTAAGTTTTCATGTTTGAAGTGCATACTCCTCTGCTCCCTCTTCATCTTGACAAGCAGTCTGTCACAGCTACAATGTCTCTGAAGCTGATAGTCTCAGAATATGGGCCTTGGGACTGACTAGAGTTCACAACGGGATGTCAGCCGCACTATGTACATCAAGAGGTTGGCCCACGACCCCCAGCCCTACTCTTTATGATTCTCTTATCTGCCCCATCTCCTTCCTGAGATGTGCCCAGGCTCCTTTCTTGTGACCTCTCACTGAATCAAAGAACACCCTTTGAAGTGTACGGGGGAAGCCTGGTCCTTCCCTCCGCAGTATGGGTCCCACCCAGCATATAGAAAGGCAGCAATCCACAAATTTGGTGGAGGAAGGGTCCATGCCTTCACTCCATGTTTCACCATGCATGCCTGGCTCTCCCAAAATGGAACCCAGGGCCCTCCATGTGTTGCACCATCCACAGGCACATTTACATCAAGTGCACATGTACAATATATACGCACTGCACATTACAGGATCCTCCATGTTTTCTACCATTCAGAGGCACACATACATCCATCATTTTCATTGAATATCTGTGCACTGCCCAACACTGTATCCATTCTGTAGTATATCACTCATATCTGGTCAAGATGCTGTATTATATGGGCAGGGGCTGACACCTTATTAAGTGGCTCTATACTGGGGTCATAGACAGGGTGTTAGAAGACAAGGAATGGGCGAGTTCTCTCGAACACCCTAAAAAAGCCTCTAGAAATGTGAAGTTCAAATTTATCCAAACCATGGTTCTCCACCTGGCCTATCTTACTCCTCATACATTAGATAAGATGTTCCCACAGACACAGCATTGTTATCTAAGTTGTTCATTGGAGGGGGCGGACCTGCTACATATGTTATGGACATGTCCGAAGGTACGGGGGTTCGGGGACAATGTCAGGCAGATAATAGGAGGGATCACACACCGGGACATTCAGAACACTGTGGATGAATGCATATTGGGCATACACAAGCAGGTGTCCAAACATAAAGTACACTACCGATTTATAGACCTGGCGCTCATTTTAACGATACGTGTCATGTCCTATATCACGGATTATGCTGTTTCCACAGATAATGTAAAGTATCAGTATCTCTAGACTAGGTGCAAATTATGCCGAGAGACAGGGGTACAATGTAATAGCAGAATAGATGATGGGATATGCTATCCACAATGCAACAAAGATAATATAAAATGTGCACTAATGCAATGTAATGAATGTTTTAGTAAGAAAAATCAATAAACTAGGTTTAAAAAAAAAAACCACTCATAGGCGCACAAACATCCAGAAGTTGTACTTCTACTGCACGTACTGCAATCTCCATGTACTGAACTACTCATGCACACATATAGCCAGCTCATGCACTTATCCTGCACACACTGCACATCACTACCTCCTTCAGGTACTGTACCATTCTTACGCAAATACACCTCCAGCACATGCATACATTATTCATGCACTACTTAGTACTCCATTGTCCCTGTATAGCATCCTCCCCAGGAACAAATCCGCCCATCACAGATACACCTTCTGTGCTGCCCAGCACGTCTCATCAGTCTAATGTGGACAAAGGTGAGTTGAGAACATAGCATCTGAGCTTTTAAAAGTAAGTGAGCCTGTATGTCTCACTCCAGTGACACAGATTAAAAACGACTTGTTCACTCCATAACTACACAGTATGCGGCCCCCATTGTGCTCGTGCTGCTTTAACTACTAGCGATAGCGGTAGCCTTCCGCCTCAGAAAGTAGTGCTTTGGGCACCCCTCCTGGTCCAACAAGATTGCAGTCTGTGAGAAAGGCCTATGTTATGGCACACATGCATGATCCGTATTCGCCTTCGACAACAAAAATCTGCATTAGGGATTTAGACATCAGTACATTTGGAAACTCAGGGCAGGGGTATATTCTCTGTCTCTGCAATGGCCTTTGGGTTTTTCCTAGCTACCTGAAAAAGGTAGCACTTAGTTCCATGTTATAGATGCACTAACAGGTAACAGGGCCCACAATATTCTGTGTCCAAATGTGGTGTTTTTAAAATCTGTGAAAAGTTTTAGCTTGTATCTCCAAGTTCAGGTATTTGGTCATGACTTACTACTAGTCAGTACTGCCGGACACACGGCTGTGTGCCCCATTTCTATGTGTGCAGTCATGTAGCCTTACGATTGTTTTCTATATTTGGATCTAGTTTGATTTTATGGTGATACCTCTGTATTTATCTGTGGATGTTTGTTTATTTATCATTGATTACATACGAACACTACCTATATGGTTCCTGGAAATTAGCCTCACATATAGATAGGTTTGTAGCATACTGGGCTCTACTCTAAGATGGCCTCTACATTAGCAGACTGTGTGACGTCATTGGGAAACGGCGTCTTAACCACGGTGTGCGTATCGGGACAGTGATTCCCAGATTTGGACCGGGAGTAGCGTGGATCGAGTACCGCCGGTTATTTTGCCGCTCAAGTGAGTACGCACTGTAGTATGTGATCATTCGTACTGTTTTACTTCCAGAAATGCCATTAATACTAGTTTGTCATTTTTAATACCTGCAGGTTATATGGGGGCTTTCGGATATGTAAGTTACAAACTTCACTTCAGGTGTTTCGGTAATTGTGTTTTGTCTGAAGGCACAGCGTGCTAACTAGGTTTTTTCTGTTGTCATTTTGTTGTCATTTATAGCGACCAGTCCGGCGTGTTCTGAACGTGATTAGCACTTCAATAAGGACTAGGCGCGTACATTTTAACTACTTAGCGCCTTGGGCTGATTATTGTCATATTATCCTTTGCACTAGATTATTAGTTGGTCCAATTAAAGGGGCATGTGAGTAATTTACTTTGACACACTCTTGGAACAAGGTATTTGGCTACAGCACACTATTGGTGAATTGACTAATGATGTATTCACTCGGTGAGGGTATTTTGGTCTCTGACTCTGGTTTTTGGAATTCGGGTTCCAGATTAATCTATCCCTTGGCATGATATTGGTCATGCACATTTGGTTGTCTTTTTGTGTTGGGCTGACTACATAATTCTCCTTGTACCTTAGGATATGTTTTATGCTCTGTTATTATGTTTGTATTAGATATCCCTGTGCAACTATTCTGTCCTGAAGATGGTCCGAAGGATCGGTTTGACCAATGAGGCCCGAAACGTCGACTCACAACGCCTTTTTTGCTAAAAAATTGCAAATGCACTTGAATCTAATTTGTGTATTTCTTTGTGTTAAGTCACTTGAATGTGGTTCTAGTGTTGGTCCACACTATATGCGAAAGGCGTTCCTTGTACTACCACAGTACCTTTTGTGATTATTTTGGTAGTATTTTTGTTGCCAGACCTTCATCTCCAAAAAAGCTACTCATGCACTGAAAAAAGAAAAAGAAAAAGAAAATAATGTATATTTTTGATACAATTGGAGTATTGGTAGTGAATCCCTAAGGTTACTACAACTAAGTGTTCGCTTCTGTGACACATATAACACTGAAATTAGATTGTAATGATTCCTTCCTGGACATTTTGCTTCTACTGTTTACTACTAGTCAGTCAGCACAAGCTCCCAAGTTGATAGGTTCTAGCAAATCATGGAGAGGGGGCACATTTTCCCTCCTCACAGTAAAGTGCTGTCTTGAACAATTTTGATGAATACAGAAGGTCACAGGTCAGTCTGCTTCAGAAACCGGCACACCAAACACATTTTGAATGTAAAAATGCAGACTAGATCTCTGAAAATATTTTTACAAAATCAGCGATTAGAGCAGTTGGCACCAAAAGTGCCTACAAAATTGTAACCATTTGTATGCCTGGAACTTCCTGGTGAGAAGTTGGGCTGCTGGTTGAGAAAGGTGGGAGCCCTTCTCAAGCACCAGCCACAGCCCTTGTCGGTGTGAATCACAAACAGTCTCTAAACTAACCTATGCTTAGCCCTCTGGTAGCTCGGCACAAAATAACCAGGCTTAACTTAAGGCAATATGGAAACTATAGGACGAGGCTTTGTGGATCTTTGTGTCACTCTGTCTCTGTTCCAATGAGCTGTGCAGCAGGACTTTGCATCGCTCTGTCGGTTTTGAAGAAGCTTGCGGCTGTGCTGCGAGGCTCTGCGTCACTGAGTGCCATATTTGGTGGAATCTTTAGTTAGGCCAGAAGGAGCTCTCTCTGATGTCAGTCCAGGGCTCAGGACCTGAGGAGGCACAACTTAGGGGTTCAGGAACTCACCTCCGCAGAGGCCAGGAGGACTCTGGCAGGTCCAGTTGCTGGTCCAGTGCAGCATGTTAAATGGGCAGTTGGAGGGAGGCCTCTGGAGCTTGTTTTGTCCCTGTAAATCAGAACAGGAGGTCAGTCAACTGCCCCTTGGAGTCATTAGGCCTGGGATGGAGGGAACATGTCCAGCCTTACTTCTTAGACCGCAGGGTAGGCCTCTGGCAGAAGGGCAGTCCTTCTGGACCAACCACAGGTCCAGGAGAGTACTGAAAAGTGGGTTTGAGGGTGCTTTTTTTTATACTTGTGCCTGCTACGAAGTGGGAGAAGTTTCTGTAGTCCCCCAAACAAGTGTGTACAATTTCCTGCCTCCCTTTTCTGGTGCCGGTCTATCTGAGGGCATAATAGGCTAGTTGTGGTGTTCCTACCCAAGAATATTCTGGTTGTAGAATGTTATTTGTATTCTATTCTTTGGATATTCCAGGAGCGTTGGGGAGTTAGTAAACGGTATTGCCAGCTGTGGATGTTTAAGCTGTCTTCTCCAAATAAACTACTTTTCTTTAATGAATCTGCGTTGGAACTCACTTCACAATTTGGCGACGATTGGGATTCAAGGAAAGACAGCGCTCACATTTTAATGAGAAAAGTTTGTGAACAGGTATTGCTTTTTCTGTTAATCCTGTGTTTTGATTACGCCAGCGGCCGTTTTGTATTTAATTGTGCTCTGATAGCACCAGCGGCTGTTTCCATAACTACGTTCCTGGGACTGTGTAGAATTTTGTTAGAAAATTGAGCCGTACCTTATTCTACAAGTGTTTTGATTGCACCGGCGGCTGTTTTGTAATTATTCAGACTGCTGCAGCTTTACGTGTTTCATGGTACTGGCTCTGAATTGTCAGCATTTCAATGTGATACACGTGCTTTGTGTTTTGAAGTTTTTCAGCTGTGATAGTGTTTCACTGCGCCGGTGCTCTGTGCTGTTGGTCGGACGTCGCAGTTCTGAAGAATCATATTTGCGATCGGACCAGAGTGCTCTTGTTCTTTTAGATGTTATATCACCTGAAAATCCATTCTCTAGACGGTAACAGTGATATTGTTTTAGTTTGAAACTACTCACCAGTTTCTGCACGAGCTGCTTTCCTTTGCGTGAGCCTCTAAGAAATCTCAGCTTCTATTATATGTCACAGTGTGTTGCACTCTGGGAATTCAACCACGTTGTGACGTGCTACGTGCCTTTGTCAACATTTCTTTGCTTTCGTTACCATAGCAGCGGGTCTCATTTTCCTGTCAAATGAAGATTTTGTTTTACTCGTTCACCAGTTTTATTTTTTTTTATTTGACAGTTCTTGCACAAATGTTCTACATTCAACTTATGCTTCATGTCATGCAATTGGTTTGGCCTATCGAGTACTATAGTTGAAGCTTTAAAGATTTTTTCCACAATTCGTAACTACACAGACTTTGGTGACTACTTTTATTATTTTAGCCTTGTTATTTTAGTAACCCATTTCCTTTTCAGATTT
This sequence comes from Lissotriton vulgaris, assembly GCF_964263255.1. Taxonomy (NCBI): domain Eukaryota; kingdom Metazoa; phylum Chordata; class Amphibia; order Caudata; family Salamandridae; genus Lissotriton; species Lissotriton vulgaris. The sequence goes on from NW_028247985.1 coordinate 192,264, forward strand.
TCTACAAATTTGACTATTTGAAATTATTATATTACATAAGTTTAGACCTTTTCATTGTATTTATGCTTAAAAATACTGTTTAGTGTTTATTTATTTCCCATCTTCTACTGTTTTGAGTCATGTCCAATATTGTTGCACCCCCACATTTTTTGCCAGTAACTGGTGAACCCAAAATGGAATGGGACTTGTGGTATCCAATGTTCTTGGCCTATGTTGACGTTCTCGAAGAGGATGGTTGTTCTCTTAAGAGACAACTTGCACTTTTAAGGCACTGTTTGGGGGGGCAGGTTTAAAAGAATTTGCCACCTATCGAAGGTTCTGGAGATACCAATGTTTTTGATATTGCTATTCAACAAATGAGTATTATATATTTGGTAGGGAAATTAATACTGTCAAGGAAAGGTGTAAATTCTATTCTCGTGCACAAAAAGAGGACGAGTCCACTGAAGACTATGTGGCTGTTTTACCCACTTTAGCAGGATCTTGTGCTTTTGAAACTATTCATTTCGAGCAAGTTTTAAGGGACCAAATTAGGATGAAAACTAAAAGCCAGAAAATTCAAGAAAGACTATGGATGGGTCCTGAATCGTCTCTAAGTGCTGTAGTAAATATTGCTAAAGGTATTGAACAATCTGAGAAGTTTGTTAGTGAAATTAGGGGACAAGTTGTTAAAGTTAATAAGGCTGTTCCCGAATTGTCTGTAGTAAAGGATCAAATAACTTTCAAGAAATTTTCCTCTTTTCTCTCTAAGAAAGACACTGTGGGTAAGGATATCAAATTTTTGGGGAAAAAAACTCAAACTGTTTGTTACAGGTGCGATGGTCTTGACCACGTTGGAAGCTACAAAGGGTGTCCTGCGTGGAACAAGATTAGTATTAAATGTAAGAAAACTGGACATATTAGTAAAGTTTGATAGCTAGTCTTCTCAGAAATGTAATTTCATGACACACAAAGAGTATGAACCTCCTCCTGAGGTTAATAATTTACTGTGTGTCTGTAATACAAATTGCAAAGGTTTTCCAACCGGCAAAGTGCAAATTGATGGTGTAGAAGTTTCTATGTTAGTGGATTCATGTGCTTGGTAGAGTATTATTGGCAGAAATGTTTTTTAGAATTTAATGGTAGAAGAACCAGAGCCTGTATGTAGCCACCAAAGGTATTTCTATACTTGGTGGCCTTATCAACAAGAGAAGGGTATAAAGTTAGATCCCAGTGCTTCGCCACCCGTCTATGTCGTGGCATTCAACAATGAGGAACTTGCGACTGAAATATAAGACAGGTTTCCTACTCTCTTCAATGATTCTCTAAGGAAATTATTCTCAAGGATGGCGCAATTCCTGTTAGACACAGAGTAAGAAATGTACCATTGGCATATTGTGATAAACTTAAGGAAATATTAACTGATTTAGTTTCTAAGAACATCATTGAACCCATAGAATCTTCTCCATGGGTTTTTCCGGTCGTTTTATCCCTTAAAAGTAATGGCGACCTTCGTGTGTGTGTTGATCTTCGTAGTCTTAATAAAGAAATATGGATTGATAGACATCCATTACCCCAAATACATGAGTTGATTTCCACGCTTTCAGGTGCCTCTGTTTTCTCCACTGTAGATTTAGCCAGCGCCTATCATCCGGTAGTTCTACATGAGGAATCTAAATTTTTGACAGCTTTTGTAACGCCTGAGGGTATGTTTCAATATTCACGCATGCCGTTTGGCTTAGCCAGCGCTGCATCTGTTTTTCAAAGACTTATGAAAGAGGTTTTGGAAGGATGTTCTGGTGCGATTGCTTTCCAGGACAATATTTTAATTTTTGGAAAGGGCTACGAGGAACATGACAAGAATTTGGAAAATGTGTTAAGATGTGTACAAAATAAAGGTTTGAAATTTACTAAGTGCAAATTTAGGCAAAGTAAAGTGGAATATTTGGGACATGAGATCTCTAGTAATGGTATAAAACCTAAATGGAATCATGTTCAAAGTATTTATAATGCTCCTGCTCCTACTACGAAAGAACGATTGTCTTCTTTTTTAGGCTTGACAGAATTTTATAGCAAATTCGTACAAGATTATTCTTCAAAAGTGCATTCCTTAAGAATACTGTTAAAAAAAATGTGAAGTTTTCTTGGGACAAAGAAAAAAAATTAGCTTTTGAGCTTTTAAAAAAATAAATTGTTGATGCACTTTTTTTGAGACCTTTTGGAATTGGAAAAGAATGTATTGTAGCTGTAGACGCCAGCAATGTAGGTTTGGGCTCTGTGTTCATGCAAAGGAAGAAAGGCGATGAATATGTTGTCTCTTATGCATCTAGAATGTTACGTGGTGCTGAATATAATTATTCCACCATTGAAAAAGAACTGTTAGCATGTACATGAAAGTAATACTTTATTGTACATGGTTATTTAAAACCTTTACAATGTTAATAAAACAAAGAAGCACCAATTTATAAAATGTGTGTCTGAATTGAACGAGTTAAAAACTAAAATTCTGTACATAAGACAAGTAAACAGGAATACTGAATTAGACAATCGACAACACAAATGGAAGAGGCTTATCATCTTATTAAAACGATCAAGTGTGAGAGTCAAGGAGTCAATGTAGGAATTGGACTTCCGCGGGTACCGTTAGGATCATCCTTTGGGCTGTTTAAGGTATTGCTCGTTTTAGGTGGTTCCTTCAAGATTTTGTAGCAGGCCTCAGCTGTTTCAAGAAATTTTACCATTCGACAACTCAGTTGGATGTTGTCCCCTTTAAAGCAGGCCAGAACTGCTTGTATACAAGTCCGTATCTTGTGGAAGTTGAAAAGCGGACGCAGGACGACTCGTCGTTCGTGAGTGAGCTCGGAACAGGTGGTGATCAGGTGGACTATGTTTTCCTTTCCGTCCCCACAAAGTCGACATCTTGTAGGTAACGGTGGCCGTAACCATGGAGGCAGGTGGGCCGCTAAAGGCAGTAGCCCCAGGGGAAATTTCAGAAATTTCTCTTTTATTTTTTGGGTGAAACCAATCTGAAGATAGGTTTGGGGCAAAGGCGCTGTGTATGATTGAACTGTAAGCCAACCATGAGCCCGCTCGATTAGGGCGGATTTGTCCTGCAGTACTGATTCCTTCCGGACTGTCTTGTTGACCACCTTTTTAAAGACTGCTGCGGAGACTGGGAGTGACCAAAGGTGCTGTACTCCTAGATCCTCAACGGCTCCCTCCAAGTACCTCCTTGCTGGACATATTGGTTTATTTTGACGTTCCTTCCACAGGAGCGCATTTAAGGTATTCGGTTCGCCCCTGCATAGTTTATGCCAGGTTTTTATGTAGGCTCCCTTACGTGCCAGCTCTTCTTTTTGAAGCCCGAACTCTAGTCTCATTTGGGCCGGCGATGAATACCTTGGTAGGCCAAAGATCATGCGAAGTGCTTTTGCCACAGTTCTATCTAATAAGGGAGCGTCCCTCCCTCTCATAGCTTCACTGCCATAAGTAATTACTGGAATTAGCTTTGCCTGTATTACCTTTATTAGTGGAAGAAAACTTGGACCAGAAACTGTGTTTTTTAGGGTTCTGAGTGTCGCTGCCGCAGATACTCCTCTCCTTTTTATGGCTTCACATTGCGGAGTGTAGTTGCCCTTATGGTCTATAAAGACCCCCAAATATCTATATTCACTGATCTCTTCTAGCTTGCAAGATGACAAGAGCCAGTTTCTAGTTGCTTTCTTTTTGGAAAGGTTGATACACATAACTTTTGGTTTTTCCCGGTTGATGGTAAGTCTATTAGTAGCAGAATATCTTGACGTAATATCCAACAGCTGCTGAAGGCCAACCGGGGTCCGGCTGATGAGTAACAAATCATCTGCATAGAGTAGGTTGGAAATCTGTGAGCCCCCTAGCTTTGGAGCATGTGAATTGCAGTCATTCAACAATTTGGATGGGTCTCCCATAAAAAGATTAAAAAGTGTTGGGGCAAGAACGCAGCCCTGTTTTACTCCTGTGTAAGTTGGAATCTTTCTTGAAAGAAGGTCACCGGTGCCCAGCCTGACTTGCACCCATGTGTCGCTGTGAAGGAGAATTAATTGTTTTAGGAGCAGCGGAGGAATGTTCAGTTTGAATAACTTTTCCCACAGAAGGTTCCTGTCGACATGATCGAAAGCCGAACTATAATCAATATAGCACAGATAGAGTGGCTGGTTCGCTTCTTGTGCTGCATCAATTAGTAAAGATAGTGCTAAAATGTTAGATGAGGTTTCCATACCTTTACAGAAGCCTGTTTGGTTGTATGGGATTGCTGAGACATCGGCTACCCACGATAACAGTTCATGCAGAAGGAGGCACGCAAAATATTTTGCCTCATTATCGAGCAGAGCCACTAACCGGTAATTTTTTGGATCGCTTTGGTCTCCTTTTTTGAGGATCGGTGAAATGATGGCTCCCCTCCACGATGATGGAATTAAAGAAGTTTGCAAGATCTTGACAAACATTGGTTTAAGGGCAGCTGCCCAAAACGCAGGGTCTTGCTTAAACAGTAGGGGTGGAATCCCGTTTGGGCCCGGGGCCCCCTCGCGCCTCCCCTTTGAAATTCTGTCGCAAATCAGTGCACACTTGATTGCAATAGTATGGTCTAACTGCTGGAACTCGTGGCGATCACGGATGAGTTTTGAACAGTCCATGGTGCATTTTATATGTGTGGCGGTACCTTGGATATTGGCATCAGTACCCCTAAAGTGTGAACTAAGGAAGGTTATCCAGTCGTTTTCTTGGACAAAGGAATTAGTGCCATAATTCTGCGCCTTGGACAGATTATTAATCTTCCTCCAGAATTGCGTACTGTTGTTTGATTTGGTGTCATGTAAAAGTTTGGCCCAAAGGGCCTCTTCTGATTCCCTCCTGAGTCGCCATACCAACCTCCCACGGTCACGCTTTAGTATCCTCAGTTCATCCTTGGCATCAGGATCTTTCCCTACTCTTCGTAAGGTCTCGCCGATAAGAGTTGTTAGATTTTTTAGGCGAACATTGTTTGTCAAAGCAAGATTAAAGTACTGCGTGTGGTTGGCGGTATTGCTCCCTCCTTCGAGCTGGTTTCTCCTCTGTGTTTTTCCCATATTTATGCGCAACGTTTTTGTAAATGATTCCCAGCTGGCTATAAGGTCCTTTGTTTCATTTTGGGTTTCACCATATACTTGCTTGGCGTAAAGCAGAAGGGCCACGGGATCATCTGTTCTGCACTTTAAGCGCCTGTCGTTTACTGTAAAGACTTGTTCTTAACCGATAGCTCGTTCCGGTATTTGTATTGTGAAGGCTTCTAGTGTCACTTCTTGTGGTAAGTGATCACTGTAGTCAAGTGAGCCAATATGGAAATCGATAGTTGTTTGGAACAAGTTACCCGAGAGGAAGGTGAAGTCGATTGTTGAACTAGACGTTGTGCTGTGGAATGTTGTTGCTTGGGGACGATCCCCAGGGAATCTCCCATTAAGTGCTCTAAGGCCCAGATCTTCCATTGCTCCTAGAAGTCGGAGTGATGCGTTTGTAGTTCTACCCCCTGAAGAATTGTCCTGCGGGTATTGGTCCAAAGCAAGAGGGTCTTCTTACCTCGGGGGTGTAGATAAATATTTATTAAAATTATCACCTCCCTCTTTCCCTGGTTTCTAATGGTGATTCGTAGTACTTGGATTGCGTTCGGAGAGTCTAGGTTGTATGGAAGTGGTTCCACTGTGCTTGTGCTTTTTAGTGAACTGTATATGGCTAGGCCTCCTTTTTTGTGACCAAATCTTGCGGACTGAGTTGGAGGAACGAAGTTCAAGGAAAAGCCTGGAAGTAGTGGGGGGGAATCTGACCAAGTTCCTTGGAGGGCTAAGATATCGAAGCTTTGCATGTATTGTTTTAGATCTGCGTCCATAAGTTTGTCCCCAATGCCATTGATTTTCCAGGAGCAGATTTTAAAGCTTTTGTACAATTTCCCGATTACCTGGTTGTCATGTCAGTGTTTTTCCGGCTTGTTGTTTATGGACCTGCTCAACCATGTCCAGTCTAAGTTAGTTTGCTCATTTACGGGGTTAAGCCTTCTGACACCCCGTTCTTTTTGTTCTTGACTGACCCGGGATTTACTACGGGCCCCTCACAGTACAGATAGCGAATGGTCGACACGATTTGGCTGATTTTGCGCGTTCTGATGCAAAAAAATCGCTTGCCAAGGGATCTGGGTATCTCGGTTTTACGACCGGGCGAAGTAGTATGCCCCAGCTGTTGAGTTTTGCTTGTTCGTTAAGCACACTTTCAGTCAAATCAGTTGAGGCCCATACTGTTTTAGTAACTTCCACCCCTGGGTGTTCCGGTAAGACTATAAACTACACTGAGGCCAGATCCTCGGTGGATATGTCCTTTAGCTGTCTATGGAGTTTAATAAGCGTAGAATGTTGCCTCTGTTGAGGATGTCAAAGGAGCCCCTTGAAGTATATTCCGGGATCAATAAAATTGCGCGGTTGCCTGAATGCGCCTTTATCTTGTTCAAACCGCTCAGCGGGGATGTGGAGGTAGTCTCAGCCCTAATGTGGTCCTCTGCTGGCATTCTCTGGGCTGGAGCCTTTGGGTCATCTGCTCTAGTTAGTCCCTGATTTGAAGGACTTCCTATTAACGAGACTGCTGGAGAATGTTCTGGTTGTGTCTCATTACAAACAGTAGGAGATGTTTTTTTGTTTCTGGAGGCGCTCAGATTAGACGTGGATTTTTCCCCGCCTTCGTTCGGGCCCTCGCTGGTGTTGGTTATTGTAACTTTAGCGCAGCTGCTCAGGGCAGGGCTGACAGCTTTTTTTGGAGGCGTTGTGTTTGAAGTCTGTTTTTTACTGTTCTTTTTCCTTTGGCATGTATGCCTCTGATCCCGATTAGGGGAGGAGCATAAGTCCGGTTCTGTGTCTGTGTCAGGGCTCGTTCGAGCGGACTTAACAAGCGTTGAGCCTAGGATCTGAATGCTGAGTTGGTTGTTCCTAGCTTTACCATCGGTCAGTGTGCCTAGCTTTAGCTTGCGGCCCTTCCTCCGTTGTTTTATACCCCACTTTGGGGAATGTCCATGTCCCAGCGGGATATCCTTTTGATTGGATTCCAGAGTGGGCACTTGGTCATTATTTGCTGGCTGAGGGGCTTCACCTTCCCTGGAGTGTCCTTGGGCTCTTGGTGCCCTTGCACTATCGTATTCACTTGCCATTTTTTCTTTGTGTATTTGGGGGAGGACCTCCTCTGGATGAAGCAGAGTTTCCCTGCTGTTCGTATGGCAAGAGCAATTTTTCCTTTCAGGTTGCCGTTGATGTACTGTTTTTAACTGCCTCCCTGATGCCAGTGAGGAGATTATCCATTGCTCCCGGGAGTGTAGCCAGCTTATCCACGATTGCTATGCCGGGGCAGTTTGTTTGTATCAGTGCTGTCTCCTCTTGAGCCCTTTTAACCAGCTTATTCAGTTCGGATAGCTTGTTGTCAATGTTGGAGACAAAGACTGATAGTGATTGTAGAACTGTTAACTGGAGGTCCATTTTGTCCGATTGATATTGGATGGCATTGACAGACAATTGCATTGTGTGCAAGAGAGATTCCCAAATGTCTGCCTTTGCTCGCGATGTTGGAATCGTGATGGTGGGTTGCGGGGCATTCAATTTTGGGCTTAATGCCGATGTTTTTCGGTCCACTTGGGGTGGTGAGGTGTAAAGAGCGACCAATTCTTCCCACTCTTCTTGTGTGGGGTACATGGCCTCTGGAACCGGAGCATTTGGTGAAGTGGGGGCTGAGTTGTCTTGCACTGGAAAATGGCCTCGAGGGGGAGTTAGTGGTTGCTCAAACTTTGCCTGATGGTGGACTTGGGCCCTGATCACAATTGACGCCTGTTCCTGAAAGGAATACCAAGCGCGTGCTACCCCTTTGTTTCATTATCATGATCTGCAGCCATCTTGGTACACTTACTAGGTTCTGGTTGCGATTGCCTGAGTACTTGTGGCGAGGGTGTGGGTGTGTTTTTCTCTAACATAGAGGCTTGTTTGAAGTCTGGGGTACCTTCCCCCTCCATTGTTGCCCGACCTGAGGTCCTAGGATCCGAGTTGTTTGAAGTGATGGGTACTGATGCAGGTGTACCAAGGGCTTCCGGAACTTCAGATATACTGAGGTCCTTTGGGGCCGTTTGAGACCCTCGATTATCCTCAGAGGCTCTGGTGGAATTTGGACCAGTGTTCTAGGGAGCGTTAGGCTACCAAAGAGATAGAGGAGTCCTTCTGGGTCCAGTTTGTTTTTGAACCCAAACCCTGGGCACTCGGGGAGGGAACTTGTTGCTTGCTCGTGAATGTCTTAGTTTTTAGTTCACATACCGGGGCCAAATCGGGGCCCCACTTCCTGATGGCCGACTTATGGAACTCACTGTGATTCCGGCATCGTGATTCAGTCTGTGTGGAGACTGGGCGATCCCTGACATCTCCACCTTTAGTATGTACATGGGCTGTGCAACATTTTCATGAATTCTTGTGGAGTACCAAATTTCGTTTAAGAACAGACCACAAGCCTTTGATCAATATGTTAGCTGCTGGTGATGGTAGAACATTAACAGCTCGCTTAGCACGACTGGCTGCCAAATTACAAGAATATCAGTGTGTTGTTGAATTTGTTCCAGGTTGTTTAAATGTACATGTAGATTGCATGTCACGATTACCTTTGTCCCATGCACCTGACACCAACAACAATGGTGTTGACTTTGATGTGGAGTCCACGGTTGATGATGTTAATAGTGGAAGTTTTGCAGCGTGAATCTTTCTGGATTCACTATGCTGTGCATTATTCCGCGGTCTAGTGGTTGGGTCCGGAATCGTAGTCTTTTTTTCTTTTTTTTTTCTTTTTTTCTTTCGTAGCCCAGGTGGGTGTTGACGTCCCACCTTTTGGTGTCCTTCCTGTGACGTTGGCATGCTTCCTGCGGAAGCTTCCACCTTTGGGCGCCATCTTCAGATTCTTTTTTTCCGCCGTTGGGTCTGGATCGTCACCGTGAGGTTCCAGAGTTTTTGGAGGAAAGAAGAGGAAAAAGACACGAAAACCTCAAAAAAGATTTGGAGAATACTTCTCCAAGCCAGACCACCGAACCGAGACGACGAAGAGGCGAGGAGAACATCGAAAACTTTGACGTTAAACGGAGAATGTGCACACAGGGGGCCCTCTGAGCGCAGGAATGGACAAAACACCTTTCAAATTATGCCGCAATTGCCACCACAAGTACGCGCAGAAGGACCAGCATCCGGTTTGCAACCTCTGCCTGCCCGGTCGACCACGAGAGCAAGGATTGCAACGCCTACTCCGTTTTTACCTCAAAGACGCTCAGGGTAAGAGAGAGACAGAGGAGAGCCAACTACAACATGCAAGGCCATGGTCAACCTCCGTCGTTCCGGGACCTGGGCCTCTCAGGTGGGGAAGAGGACAACAAACCCGAGGGACCAGATGACTACACGGTTGTAGAGACCGATGAGAAAACAACAAAGGAAGTAAGAGAGACGTCGACCCTTAAGACCCCGACAGACTCTCGAAAATCAGAATCAGACTCTCGAAAAACAGAGTCGAAGTCCTCGAAAGGAGCACTGGTGCCGAAACATTCGACGGACGCAGCTGCATCCAGGGACAAACAGCCCAGCGGATCCATCGAAAAGGACTCCTAGTCGGCGAAATTCCAAGACAAGCCTAGGTCGTCAAAGTACGTCCCCGAAAATGCCCGCTCGCCGCCGAAGGAAAAGGACCCAAAGACAACTTCGACATCGAAGAGATCTTCCAAAACCCTCGATGCCGAACAGGCCGCCGAGATGGAGAGGAAGAAGAGAAGGCTGGAGGCCGAAATGGACAACATCCTGCAAAGGAAAAGGGAGTTTGACGAACGGATGAAGAGGTTCGCCATTCTGTCGAAGCGGACGACCATCGTCTAGGTCGAGGATGAAGAGGAGTTCTATGCCGAAGAGCCACTGAAAACTCCGGAGCCCCAAGAACACCAAGGGGAAGAGGGCCTTTACTATTAAGAGGGAGAAGGGGAGGAAGAACAGCAAACAAGTTTGAGCTCGGCATCCTCGGTGGCACAGGACCTAGATTGGCAGGACCTCGATGCCGAAAGCCCAGATGAGGCCGTAGACACATATCGTTCGAGGCCTTCACCGCCAGATGAGATTGGAATGTGGCAACAGCATATGGGGTGAAGCTGGAGGAAGAAAAACCAAAACCCTGCTTCCTCTTAGAGACACTGCTTCCAACACAAACTAGGAGTCAATTCCTCCCCATGCCCCCAAGTGTCTTGGACCAGGGAGGTGAAGCTTTCAAGGAGCCATCAAACTGCAGGTCTGTCACACCTAGTACAAACACTCCTCTAAGGGTCCACCATACATACAGGGATCCGTCACGGCTGACTCCATCATTGCAGCCACAGCCAGAAAGAAGGCCAACGTTCCCACAAACTCGGGCCCACCTCAATGCAAGGAGAGTAAGAGGATAGACCTCACTGGAAGGAAAATAGGGAGGAATGCAGCAGTCCACTGGCGCATTGCCAAGTCTAATGCCCTACTCAACAGGCATACCTACCAGCATTGGGAGGAGGTCGGACAGCTACTCAAACACCTCCCTGAGCAATACCAACAGAGAGCAACACACCTGGTGGAAGAAGGCAAGAACATAGCAAACTCATGCCTAAAATCAGCCCTGGACGTGGCGACACATCCAGCAGACTTATGATGATTGGGGTCACAGAAAGAAGACATGCCTGGTTGAGAATCTCAGGTTTCAAGCCGGAAGTCCAGAACAACATTCTGAACACTCCCTTCAATGGAGAAACACTGTTCAGAGAGCCAGTGGATGAGAAACTGACGCAACTCAAAAAGGAAAATGAAACTGCAAGGTCCATGGGGGCTTTGCAGTTCAGAGGATTGAGAAGGGGCACCCCGACACGGAGACCAAATGGAATGGGTGGAAAGCAGCCAGGAACATCACATCAGACATTCCAGCAGAACTACCAGGGCAACAACCAAGCGCAGCAGGGGCAGCAGCAGCAAAACTGGCAATACCAGCCCATGGGCCAGTCCTTTTGCAGGAGAGCGAATGGATGGGGAGAGACAAGAAGAGGGGGCCAGCTACCCACCTCAAAGTGACTCCGCTCCACAAAACGTGCCCACCCACAGAACACCTCGGAGGGAGGGGGCACAACAAAAAAGATTTACACAAACTAAAATCAGGGATTAATGAACATGTACCAATAGGAGGCAGACTAAAACACTTCTTCCAGGAGTGGAAGAAAATAACGACAGACAGATGGATACTGAACATAATACAGTTCGGAAATTGCATAGAACTGGAAAAGAAGCCTCCAAACAGGAAGTCAAAAAGGAAGGCGCGCGCTGCAAAAGAAGTAGTGCTACTCCTAGAGGAAGCACAAGAACTTCTCCACAAGGAGGCGATAGAAACGGTACCATTCAAAGAAAGAAACAAGGGAGTGTACTCCAACTACTTCCTCGTGCCTAAAGTGGACGAAACATTAAGACCCATCCTGGATCTGCGGTTTCTAAACCAACACATAAAAACTAAAAAATTCAAAATGACATCCCTACAAGAAGTCATCCCTCAGATAAGGGACAGAGATGATTTTATGTCCACCATAGACCTCAAAGATGCCTACCTACACATTCCCATGAACAGACAACACAAACAGCTACTGAGATTTGCCATAGACAAAGCGCACTACCAGTTCACAGCCCTGGCCTTCGGACTAAAATCAGCACCAAGGGTCTTCACCAAGTGCCTTGCAGCAGTAGCAGTGCACCTACGGAGGGAAGGGAGTCATGTATACCCCTACCTCGACGACTGGCTAATAAAAGCAAGTTCCTACAAACAATGCCAAAGACATGCACAGCGGGTCACACAGACGCTGACCGAACTAGGATTCTCAATACACTGGGGGAAATCCTCAATGGAACCAGAACAAGCGAAGATCTTCCTTGGCGCACAAATCGACACCATACAGACCAAGGTGTTCCCCAGCTACAAGAGAACACTTGCCCTGCTGAAAGAGACACGTCAATTCCAGAAGGGGCCAGCTCTGACAGTGAGGACAGCAAGCAAGATCATGGGGATGATGGCGTCCTGCATACACCTAGCCCCCAATATACGACTCCACATGAGACCATTCCAGGAATGGCTCCAACAGCAATGGTCACAGGCTACAGGGAGTTGGGAAGATCTGGTGGTTGAAACGCACGCAGTGCAAGAGGAGATAGCGTGGTGGAACAAGGAGAACATAACAAAGGGGAAGCCTTTAACACCACCAAACTCAACAGTGACCATCACCACAGACTCATCCCAGAGGGGATGGGGAGAACACATGAACCAGCGCAAGGTGCGGGGTCTGTGGACTCCAAACAGATGCGATCAGGGAAATCCACTACCTGCAACTAAAGACCGTGTTCCTTGCCCTAAAAGCCTTCCAGAAAAAACTACAAGCAGAGAGTGTTTGTACAAACCGACAACAATGTTCTACATGAACAAACAGGGAGGAACACAATCCGTTGCATTATCCAACCTAGCACAGGAGATATGGAGATGGACCATCCCACTAAAAATAGACCTCCTGGCTATACACCTACCAGGAAAAGACAACGTGGAGGCAGACAGGCTCAGCAGACAGACATCAGCATCCCACGAGTGGTAGCTCAATACACAGGAAACGCAAAAGCTATTCAAGAAGTGGGGGACACCAAAAATAGACCTATTTGCAACAGACCAGAATGCAAAATGCCAATACTTCGCATCCAGGCAACCAGGGGAATGCCCTATGGTTAAGCTGGTCGAAAACATTTGCCTACGCTTTTCCCCCGATACCACAGATACACAGGGTACTCAGCAAATGCAGAACCAGCAACATGACACTGATTCTGGTGGTACCACAGTGGGCCTGGCAGTCCTGGTTCTCACAAATAGTGGAGATGGCGCAGGGACCACCTCACAAGAAGAAAAGACTTGCTCACCATGCAAAACGGGGAGGTACTTAACCCAGAGCCAGAGGGCCTCTGCCTGTCTGCATGGCTCCTGAAGACGTAAAGTTTGCACACATGAAACTCCGAGAGAGCACACTGTGGGGGCTGCAGGAGGCAAGTAGACCTACCACACGGAGGTGCTATGTGGCGAAATGGAAAAGATTCACACAATGGTGCATCAGGAAAAAGCTACACAAGAAAATGACCACGGAATCAACCCTGCTAAAATATTTAACACCTGCTAAAAGCGAACCTAAGCTCTACCTCGCTGAGAGTATTTTAGCATTGATAGTAACCTACACAAGAGGAGAGATGGGAAAGAACTTCCTTACATCCCAAGTAGTAAAGATATTCCTGGAAGGGGCTAAAAGGAAAGCCCCACCAAAGAGAATGTCGGCACCGGCATGGAACCTTAATTTAGTCCTAACAGAGCTTATAAAGGCGCCTTTTGAACCTATCCATAAAGCCTCACTACAAATGCTCACAATGAAGACAGCCTTTCTAGTGGCAATCACCTCGCTAGGCAGGGTAAGCGGGCTGCAAGCGCTAACACTACAAGAACCCTACATTCAAAAACACAATGATAGGGTGGTAATGAGAATGGACCCACACTTTATGCCGAAGGTGGTGTCAAGGTTTCACATGAACCAAACAATACAGATACCAAGCTTCTTTCAGAAACCATCCACAAGTGCAGAGAGGGCACTGCACACTCTGGATGCTAGAAGGGCAGTAATGCATTACATTGAAAGAACTAAAGAGCACAGAAAAACAGAGCATGTCCTTCGCAAGCAAATTCATGGGAAGACCAGTACCAAAGGGCACCATCACACGATGGATCGCACAATTCTGCCACAAGCAAGCAGGGCAAGAACTACTAGGAGGGGCACAAGCCCACTCTACTAGGAAAATAGGGAGCAACAATAGCCTTCCTGGCTAACACACCTTTTCAAGACATATACCGGGCGGCAACATGGGCTTCAGTGCACACGTTCACTAAGCACTACTGCGTGGATATACAAATGAAAAAGAAAGCACAAGTAGGACAGAAAGTGCTTCAACATATTTTCAACAACCAACGCTCATCTCCCATCCAGCAGGCACAAACTGCTTCAAAGTCTATGCACAGCATAGTGAATCCAGAAAGATTCAAGCTGCAAAACGAATAGTTTCTTACCTGTCGGTGTTGTTTTGCAGCTTGAAGATCTTTCTGGATTCACTAGCGAACCCACCCACCTCTGCCAGAAAGATGAGACAGGAGAAGGGAATACAAAGACAATATACAGTCAAACTCTTTAAAAGAGACAAATCTGGAGTTCCTTGAAAAAGAAGGAAGAACCTGACATGATTGGAAAAGGATGAATAAACAATGACACAAAAACAAGAAAAAAAGAATCCGAAGATGGCGCCCAAAGGTGGGAGCTTCCACAGGAAACGTGCCGACGTCACAGGAAGGACACCAAAAGGAGGGACGTCGACGCCCACCTGTGTTACAAAAAAAAAATCTAACTATTCCGGACCCAACCACTAGACCGCGGAATAATGCACAGCATGGTGAATCCAGAAAGATCTTCAAGCTGCAAAACAACACCGACAGGTAAGAAACTATTCCTACTAATCTATTGTCAACGGAAGCTATTTCTGAAACTGATTGCAAGAATGCAATGTGTGAGGACAGTATCTTATCTAATATTTTTACAAGTGGGTTGGCCTGAAGAAAGGAAATTAAGTGGTGAACTTGTGTCATTTTGCAAGATCAAGGACGAGCTAATGTTTTCTCAGGGTATTGTAACAAGAGGGGATAAAATTGTTCCTCCTTGTAAAATTAGAGAAAGAATTTTGACCATGGCTCATGAAGGCCATGTCCAGCACCAAAAGATGTATTAGAGAATTCTAATGGTGGCTTAGTGTCGAAAGTATGGTTGACAAATGAGTCCGACATTGTCTTCCTTGTTCTAAAAGTGATAAATCCATCAAACCACTGTCTGTGGATGTCATTCCTATTGAGTATGTTCGAGGTCCTTGGAGGAAACTAGGTATCGATATCATTGGTCCTCTTGGTTTGTCTCTCAACAAGGATATTTATGCTTTTGTTTCAATAGATTATTTTTCAAAATGGCCTGAGTTCGAAGATTGTAGATAAAATTACTTCAACTCAAATAATTGAATTTTTAGATGAAGTTTTTTGCCATGAAGGGTTGCCTGCTGAGATAATTTCTGATAATGGTCTTCAATTTATTAGCAAGGAGTTTAATTCATTCCTTGAAAAATTTGGTGTGCACAAAAGAGTGTCTAATTAAACCCATAAGCCAATGGCCAGGTAGAACGCTTTAATAGGGTGGTTAAAGAATCTATCCAGCTTGCTATAAAAAGTTGTTTTGAATGGAAAAAGGCTTTACGTGCCACTCTATTGTCATTTCGTACTTCTCCCAATTCTGATACGGGTCTATCTCCGTTTGAGATGTTATGAAGAAGAAAATCTGGTTCTAAGCTTTTGCCTTGGAGGTTGAAGGTAAAAAATTCTAATGCTTCCACTTTGGATCTATCCCAAGTCAGAGAGCGTGTCCAGAAATATCAAGAGAAAATGAAGGAACATTTTTCGCAGCATCAATCCTCTGGTTCCAAGATTAAAGTGGGAGATTTTGTCTGTGTCAAGTTTGGTGGTCTTTCTGTTAGGAAGTGGGCCAAGTGGTCTGATCCTGTTAAAATACTGGGAGTTTTCAGCAAAGCAGTAAGAGTAGATGGGGGAAAAATTTGGAATTTTTAGACGCATATCCTTATGTAGATTTGTATGTTCACAGTCGGTCTCTCAATCTATTGTCTCTAAATGTAATAAAGAGAATGGTAATGGTTCTAGTTTTTTAGACACATTTGATAATTCTATGCCCAGTTCAAATGTTTCGGAGTCACGTTCTAACAGAACTGACAATTTTCAGAGTACAGTTCCTACTATGTCTCATGACAATACTACTGAACCTTGTGATAATATTCCTGAATCTGAGAGTCATGTGATTGAATTAAGGAAAAGCTCTGCATTAAGCATGCCGCTAACAAAATGAAAGATTTTATTCAATTTTAACTGATGATTATCTGTTTTTCTCTCTGTGTTGCAGTATTATTACTATTTTATTTTTTTCAAATAGGGGGAAGGTGTGTGGTGTTCTAACCTAAGAATATTCATGGTTGTAGAATGTTATTTGTATTCGATTCTTTGGATGTTCCAGGAGTGTTGGGGAGTTAGTAAAAGTTATTGCCGGCTATGGATGTTTAGGCTGTCTTCTCCAAATAAACGACTTTTCTTTATTGAATCTGCATTGGAACTCACTTCACTAGTGTGCCCTCGTGCTCAAACTACATAAAATGGATATGCTTAGGAGTATAGTAAACTCTCCTAAAAAATAACTGGTGAAAATCTCAGATGTCCGAATACTCTTACACTTGAAACCTCAGGACTACATCACTGCACTAACTCAAAATGGTTAGCATTCAAAGCACTGTGCATAGCCGCCAAGCAATGCACATAATAGGACAATATTCCTTAACACAAATTCCCCACCATCACCAGGGGAAGCTTTTAACAAAGCACCCATTGTAACAAGACCTAACTCCGAGGTAGTTCTTTATTAGTCTAAGATAACAAACTTTTTCGTTGGGAAACAACAACGCCTTCTTGATTTCTGGATGAGTATAAAAACTAAGCTATCGGAATTATGAATTGATCTTCAAGCATCCCACCAGAAAACCCCATCAACCACGAAAGCAGTTAACCACAATACAAATCCCAAGTGAACACTCCCTAAATTTAGGTACTTTAAAGCTGCAGGAAGAGTGCTCAGCGATCCTTTAAACACGAGGACAAATACAATTAGAGCTTAATTCACCGTGACATGACCATACCATATGCCAGCATCTCACACACCTCATCCAACCCTTCCCACAAGTCATACTACACCCCAGCACCTCCCACCCAGGCATTCAGGCCTGCCTCTAGTTATTCTGTGTGCGGCTATGTCACACTAGTGGCAGTTGTGCACTAAACAAAAGCCAGTCAACCTAACGTCATACATTTCTGCCTTCTACATAGCTGCATAAGCTTGAGTAGTTAAGGCCACTCCTAAATGCGAGGGATCCAGGAAATGGAAGGAAGCTACTCCCCTGTTAATGAGTACCACAGATGGTATTTGCAGCCTCACAGGATTTGACACAAACGTTGCAACAGAAAGGATGCACACTCCTAGCACTTAGTTAAGGACAGCAACACCCAGTAGCCTGGCCTAGGTTGGAGCTTTCTGCTCACTGGCAAATTAACAATCCATTTGACTGAACCTCTTAAATTACATTTTTGATGGAATTAGATTATGGTGTGACATATACATATTTTACTGTGTGTATTAATTATTGTGCTACAGAAATGTAATCTTTTTTAATAAAGTGTCTGACTTAACTTGAAATATATATTCATTTGCAGACTTTGTACAGGTTGGTTTGAGTGCTTCAGCGACAGAGCCAATGACAACGACAAAATGTGCAGTGTCATAGAATTTCTCTTTCATCTGCCTATGCTATGCTGGTGTTTCCTGGAAGCCTCTGTGTGCGTGATCTCACTAGCGGAGTGCCTAAATACAGGTGAAATGCGTGTGGACTATTCAACTACCATGGCAACAATTGACTGACAGCTCCCAGGTGCCAGGAAGGATAGCAAACACCTGTAAATGGATTGGCAGGGCCTGATCATGCTGTGTGGTTGAGCTCTAGCTAATCTGAGACCTAGGAAGATTTGCCAGTACTGCCATGCACTTTCTCCTTGCGCTGCCTAAACAGCATCACCCTCTGACTGAAAATGTGCCTCTTCCTACACCCTCCTCCCCCTAGAGAGCCTGAGGTGGATTAAACTGCAATGGAACTACTGTAAACCAGCGTGTTTTTGTTAGCTCGCACCCAATACCCCGAGTGGTGTCAGCGAGCTACTGCAGCGTCCCCGAGCTCAAAGTAAAATAACTTTTCCCACCGCAGTTATTACCCAAAGGCAAACGTTTCTCAGGCAATATTGTCAGTAACCTCTAATAACAGTATTCCCATAAGTAGGGTGACCAACTGGCATGGGTGCAAATTCACGACGGTGAGTGTAAAAATTCAGGACAAAGGGTCAAAACACATGACAAAACTTCGAAACAGAAGGTAAGTTTTATAGACACATCAGAGGAGGTCGCACAATAGTATGTAAGTAAATCGACAACCACTTAAGAACAAATCAAAATAAGTTTATATTAGGTTGAGACAATCGTGCACTTCACCGTTTTTTTTCCAGTATGTTTGCAGCTTTGAGCAACTCCAGGTCTTTTTGTGGTATTTCATGATAATAATCTGTTTATATCGTTACTGCGCTTGGTTGTCCAGTCTGATATTTTCTTTACAATTCATGGTCCTGAGCAGGCATGTTTGGTGAGAGAAATGGTTTGGAAGAACTGCTCGGATAGACATTGTGATGCAGCTAATTGGGACCTGCAGTGCTGGACTAGAGTGTAATCCTTCGAGTGACCAGCTTTGTGTGCAAGATCACTTGAAGCATACCATTTCTATACAGCTGGTGATGACTGGTATAGTAGAGTGATAGATAAGACCCAAAGTGGACAGGTCTTGTGTGAGGGAAAGAGCACAGGTCTTGTGTGATGGTAAGAGCATGAAGCAGGAAAAGGGAGTTATTAACCAGACTGCATGAGCTATAATTGGCTGCATGCTGCTGAATGTTATGGTAACATTGTGGGTCAGAATGGTTAGTTAGGAGTTGACATTTCTATATAATGCCCTGGCTAGCTATATATCGACCCTCCTTATTTTAGCTGTATACTGGAAATAGTATTCTGATTGGGCTGTTTTATTTCTGTGAGCTTTAACTTGCAGATTCTCATTGATGCACAGAAGTTGGCTACAGACTGGAAACTGCATACGCTGTTGAGGCTTTATTATAGGGCAGAAGGAGGCACTGTCTTTTACACACACATTTTCTATTGAAATGGAAGGAAAATGCCATCATGCAGTTTTACTGATAAATCTATATAGCGCACAAATACTAATGTGTGGAAATGTGGTTCAGCAAATATGTATCATTTGAACATAACCAGGTAAAGTGTCTTGATTGTTTTGATCCTATTAAAACGGTTTCCAGCACACTTCTGAATTACAAACAACTGCTGATATGTTTTGAAACAGTTGCTCAAGTTGTTGTGTGTAACAAACAGACTGGCAGCTTACAGCTTTTGTTTTCGCACCCCCAAGAAAATTTGGGAGACCATGGTGCATTCTACAACACATTTGTCATTGTATATCAATTGTATTAGCTTGTAAAGCATAGTAAATAATGACTTTACTGTGCACCAGGACGCAACAATCTTTGATGGAGCTCTTCAATGATTCCCTCACTATCACCCACAGTCCCTTTTATCTCTCCCCAGCCCCTCTCTCACATGTATTTAATTGGTTGTATAGCCCTTCTCGTACCAGTAAAAGATGTTTGAGTTCTATACATCTCACACACACATGCAAAGACAATGAATCATACGTGTGTAAATCAGTGTATAGAACATGTTACAAAAGGCAAAGGGCACTACAAGGTGTAGGATGCCCATGTCACCTATACTGGTAGGTATTTTTGAAGAGTGTTTGGTCTGAAGGAGCACAAACTCCAGATTCAGAACAACCCTTTTTTATCAGCATCAGGACAATGAAAGACTGGGAAGAAAACATAACTTTGTAACCTGTACCATACAGCTCGCATGCAGCTCTTTGATGGCAGTTCATAGCTCACTGTGCTAGATTACTTATGTAACTTATGAACTGCACAGTAACAAAAGACTCTCAGTGACAAAAATTGTAACCCACTGAGATCTGCACATAAAATACTATTCTTTGATATGTATGGTACACATTCTTTGCAGTAGGCGTGTTAACCCTTTGTGCTACATTAGATGATTCAACACTCCCATCTTGCTCCAGCAGGTACATTAGTTATGTTATGTAAGGATTTTATAAAGCGCAACAGCTGCCCCAGCTAAGAGGCATCCCCGCGCTAAGCAGCAAGAGAATAGCACGCACAAAGCACAGGAGGCCCACAGAGAAGGAAAACAAATGTTTTAATGGCTTTCCTAAAATGAAGATAATTAGTGAGCCCTTGAATGTGGACCAGCAAAGAATTCCAGAGAATGGCGGCTCTATTACGGAAAGAACGGCCGCCGGCGCGAACCCTTCTCACACAGGGGATCACTACCAGGCATTGTCCCATGGATCGAAGCGATCGCGTGGGTGAAAAAGGTAAAAAAAGGTCCGTCAGAATTTGCGGGAATGCCAATTTCAGGATTTTGTAGGCGATACACAGTGCCTTGAACTCAATTCGCCTGGCCACAGGCAGCCAGAGGAGGCGATGGATGGCACTAGTCACTGCACAGGTTCTACGCAGGCTGAGGAGGGATCTTGCAGCCGCGTTCTGGATTCTCTGTAGCCTGTGTATTTCAGACTTGTTAGCTCCCAAATACAAAGAGCAAGCATAATCGAGCCTAGACAAAATCAAGGCCTGAATAATGATCTGCCTAGTTGTGGCATCGAAGAAGGCCAGGATAGGTTTGTGCCCGCGCAGCAGACCAAAACAAGTTCCTGCCACCTTTTTAGTCTGAGTCTGAAAATTGAGTGAAGTGTCCATCCAGACCCCAGACACTTGTGAACCACACCTGAATATAAGTGAAGACGTTTATATTGTTGCCTGAAATCTGCTGGTTATACAAGTAACTTTGCTGTGCCAGCCCCCAGTAACCACCCCCTTTCCAGCCTCCCAGGGAAACACCTGATGCCTGGTCCAGCCAGTCCAGCCTTGCTACCACCCTCCAATTGTGCCCCTTACCTTCACATAGACCCCCTTACATGTGTATTTAATTTCTTTTATAGTGCTACATATCCCAAGTATGTAAGGCAGGGTGTTGGAGTGTGTTACATCACACATATAATATATAGAGACAATGGCTCATAAATGTGAAAGTCAATGTATAGGAAATGTTACTTAAGAAAATGGGGGCAACAAGGTATAATTTTTCATCCATCATTCAGTCTTTCACCATTCATTCTGTACTTCCATCTGTGTGCCCCCCCCACATCCAAACGTATTCAACCATTTGCAAACCTATCCATCATGTATCCTTCCATCCATCATTGCACTCATCCATGCCTCCATCCACTCATCCACCCATTATCCATCCATCCGTACACTCTTCCATCCAGCCATTTACCCTTTCACCCACCCAGTCACTCATTCTTCCACCCTTTCATTCATCCATCCATACGCCCTTTCTCTCTCTATCCCCCTTTCACTAAGCCATCCAACCTTCCGTACACACATCTACTCATCCAATCATGAATCCATCCATTGACCCTATGACTCATCGATCCTAGATTATCCAGCCACCCTTTCACTTCTTCACTCATCTATCCATCCTGTCAGTCAACCGTCCTTACATGCACCCATTCACCCTTTCACTTATCAATCAATCTTTATTCGATTTTCACATAAAAAAACATAAAAGCATCCATTTAAAAACACATATACATAAATAAGAATAGTTACACAATAATCAGTTAAATGAAGGTTTGTTGAAGGCAATTTATACACTTCTAACCTATAAGAGGATGGGGAGAGGATGTAGCCTTACAGCTAGAGCAGTTGACCTCGAAGCTGGGGAACCAGGTTTGAGTTTCGGCAACGACACCCGACATACTATGATTCTGGGCAAATCACTTAATCTCCCTTTTTTGACAACGTGTACTTTCCGAGTAGTATATTAAGATTAAGTCCTTGTTTAACTGTGCCCAAGCCCTCGTTGAATCCAAACTGTAAATCTAATAAAACATTATTCTCTGCCGCCCATTCTTGGAGCTGGTAGAGCACTATTTGCCTGGCCACATGGACCAAGGAATCCAACAGCGTAATAGGTCTGTAACATGCTGGGTTCTGTCTGTCACCTTTTTTGTATATTGGGAGCACTATTGATTCCGACCAGGTCTTTATGAATCCAGTTGAACAGCAGGCTGTCAAGACCTGCGTTAAAAGTGAGCCCCATAAATCTAGATTAGATTTAAAGAGATCTATTGGTACTCCGTCCGGGCCGGGTACCTTCGCTAGCTTTTATAGCCCAGTTTACCTCGTCTAGGGTAAACACCAAGGCTTTGGGGTGGGTTAACGGGGGGATTATTTCATGCAACATTAAGGAAACATCCGTGCCTCTCTCTACCCGTTCTTTTCTGTACATGTTTGAAAAATACCCCACCTATTGCCCTTCATCTATAGCGATTTCTATAGTAGATGTGTCTTGGTCTGTAAGGAAAGGAGATTTTACTGCATGCCAAAATACTGAACTGTCTCTGTTTAGACTGGCATTGTGTAGGTTTGCCCAAGCGTTTATCTTTTAGCTCCCCTTTACAAATTTTCAAAGCACGGTTATATTCCTTCCGGCACTCAATAATTTTGTTTCTATTCCTTACTGGCTTATGTAACACATGTTTCAGTTTTGAGTAAGCTTTCGTGCATCTGGAGTCAAACCAACCTTGGTTATTCATGTGTGCCTTTTTGGACTCCACCCTTAGTGCATTCCTTATTTCACCTGTAATATTTTCATAGTATTCAAGAATTCCAATGTGTGGTGTAGTCTCATCCAAGTAGATTAAGAGGGAGTTATAACTATTTGCCAAGACTTTCTTGGTAAACTGGATCGGGTCTACCTTATCCCACCTTAAAGAGTAGCCATTGATTGTGTCCATTGCTATTTTCTCGGCAGCACGTACTGATTTGCATTGAAGTTTTCACACTTTATAGGCGAGGGATAGATTCACGCTCAGTTGTAAATAGTCACTCAAGGCATTCTTATGTGTTCTGTAGCCGGTGAGTCGTGTAGAGTGTTTATTGGATAGAATTATGAAATCTATGATTGGGTTCAAGCCTCTCCAATTAAACGTCTGAGTTAAAGGGATAGGGTGGGGAACATAAATCATTTGCAAAACCTAAATAAAATGCAAATAAAATCTCATTTAAAGTATCCCCATAGATTTTGAGTGAGGTAAATGGGAGCAAATGATATCGTCATTTGATAATCTGCGTGTTCCAACTCCACTTAGTGAGCACAATGTAGTATTAAAATCTCCGCCTCATACAAAGCATTTCCATTCTGTAGCTTATTCAAATCATTCATTAATTTTTTTCAAAATTACCACCACATGTTCCTTCGGGTGTTGTTATAAAAATGTATCAGTACAATGCAGTGTTGTTTGTTTGTGTACATGGTCATGATTTGATACTATATTTCTGTAATCATCAAGGATGTTTTAGATACATTCAACATATTTGACACATATACACTAAGATCCCCCCCCCCCCGCCCCCCTTGGGCCTACCATGTACAGATGGAACTGCGGCGTTGTGAAAGGTCTTAAAGTCATTGATATGAGTTGCGTCTACCCGAGGTTTCTTACAAACAAAGTATGTTAAATTTCCCTACAAATTCATGGCCGAGGGGATTTGTCAGTTTAGATCGTGGCCCTGCGATGTTCCTCAAAAAATATAGAGCTGTAATTCGCCTTGTCGATGCTTCCAATTGTGCTCTCAATAAATCCAGTAGTGGACAGGGATACCTGTTGTTTCAAACCCATGTCTCGAATAGGCTCTACTTCCGTCCTATAAAGTGGAGTGTCAGATCTGGTGGAGATGTTTTCTGCTGAACTATCACTACAGTCTGTACATATACTTCTGGTTAGGGGCAAATGGCATCGGGCTGTTAGTAAGTAATCTGTTGCTCTGGTAGTTACATTTGCTGCTGGTATGTTTAGTCATTCTACCTCATCTAATGTGGGGAGGGGATTACATTGGTTTTTCACCGCAATATTATATGTGTAATGATTTCTTCCTTTTGAGTCCGTTCTCAGTCCCAGATTAGAGGGTGGCTGATAAAAAAAGGCCAGGGTAGTATATTAATATCGTGTGCCGTTATAATGTTATTACCTCTCCAGAAAATGTTTTCCACTAGCTGGGGTGTCTTGAACGTTAATACCACGCAGTCCCCTGATGAGGTTTTGCGATCTCTGCCGAGCCAGCTAACTCTTCAGGCCATCTTCAACTCCATAATAATTGCTTCAGTTAACCCCGTCTTAGTGCCCAGCCAGTGCAGTGACTTATTTCTCAGAGATCCCAAGTTCATGGGCCCTCAGTTGAGGTACGTTTGAAAGAATAACTGTGTAGGGGGTAACGGCTGGTGGGCGTCCAAGCAGGTCAACTCGGATTGAGCTGTCATGGTGGATAATGGCGCTTTACAATAGTTGGTTTTTATCTGACAGGAACTGCTTGAACGTATGATGGTACCATTGCTGCACCTGCTTGTCTTGGCGTTGGATTGGTTTTGACCCAGAGAGGTCGTAAGGGGATCTATAGAGGTACCTGTTACTTTCTGTGTACAAATTGTAGTAGGTTGGATCCCTGTGTCATTTCTGTTTAGTATGACTGTTGACTGGACATTATGATTTATTCTTCCCTCTGGCCTGTTGACTTCTCCTGAGCCCTCTTGCCTACGGAGCTTGATTTCATGGTTAGACTGCCCCTCCATTACCTGGGAATTTTTCAGTCTAGCTTCAATCTGAGCTACCCTATCAGCTAGTGAGGCCAGTAAGTCTCTTAGAAAAGTATCTAGTTTTACCACTAGCGAAGGTAGATTCCCTAGTTCATTAGAGATATTAGTGGGTTGTGTTTTGGAATACGGCTCAACCTAAACCCTGCTTCCTATGTCTGTGGGGCTTTGGTCAATCTTTTTACGAGATTTTAGTGGCGGGTTCTTAATTTCCCTATTAATTTTTTCATTTCCATTGGCGCCCATTTTTAAATTACTTACATCTGTTGGGTTTCTCTGGCTTTTCAATGGGGGCTGTGTGTCATGTTCCTGATCACTAAATGATATATGATCTGACACGTTTTGTATGCAGCCATTCTGAGATGGTATATTCCTTGGGGGCTGAAAAAGGGAGTCAGCCAGTACAGGTGGTAGCTCTTTGGGTCCGATTAATAACCCCAACTTTTCAGAATTCAATGACTACTCAACAGTAGAAACCTGCTTCTCGATGACCCCCATTACCCCTGTCAGATAGCTGATAAGCGTTAAGTGCGATTATCCATACGCCTTAGTTGAGGGTTGAGGCTGGTTTATAGAAGCCTTTCTCTTCCTCATCATGAAATAAGAAATGTTCATGGCAATGTCCACCGGTATAAATTCAAAATATTGGGGCAGTTGTGTGTCATAGTAATCCACCTAACATGAAAGTCTGCAGGGAGATACGAATTGGGCATTGTGGGGTGCGTTGCTTTCCCACCCTGAGGAAGTCAAACTTTGCTTGCGCAGAGGGGCTATGACAGCTGGCGTTGAACGAATCTCAGTGATTCACGGGATACACCCCCACAAACAGCCCTTGTGCTACAGTCCCGCAAATGACTCTGTTACCACTTTCTTCTAGTGTCAATCCCGTCTGTATAGGAGCCAGCTACCACGAACCAAGGAGGGGGGGCAGCCCGGCCTCCTCCGGGCTAAGACGGGCCAGTCTTGGCCCGGGCCGAGCCCGGGCATGCCCTGCGTGTGTCCCGTGCTGCGGGATGCCTCTGTCGAAGAAATAGCGCTCCTGCGCTGCTCCAGCCTTCCACCAGGGCTTCAGGGAAAAGTGTTGTGTGCTTGGCTTGGCGAAAAGTTACACTGAGGGTCCAGCGCTGTGAGACACCTCTGCGGAAGAAATAGCGCTCCTGCGCTGCTCCCGCCTTCACTTGCAATTCATCAATCCATACATCATTGCACTCATTCATCCACCCATTCACTCGCCCATCCTGCTCCCATTTTACTCATCCGCCCATCCTTTCACCCTTTCACCCATCCATCCACCCTTTCACCCACCCTTTCACCCATCCATCCACCATTCCACCAAAATGCCAATTTATTTACCCTTTCTCTCATCCATCCTTCTTCTCACTCATCCATTCTTTCTTTCATTATCCACCTATTCACTCTTTCCCTCATCCATTCATCCTTTCACTAATCCACCCAGCTATCCACACATCTTTTC
This sequence comes from Lissotriton vulgaris, assembly GCF_964263255.1. Taxonomy (NCBI): domain Eukaryota; kingdom Metazoa; phylum Chordata; class Amphibia; order Caudata; family Salamandridae; genus Lissotriton; species Lissotriton vulgaris. The sequence continues at coordinate 218,384 of NW_028247985.1, forward strand.
ACTTACCCACCTTTTCACTTTAATTTGGAGCTGAACCTTTGTCTGCAGATTTGGAGACAGAAAAGGCGCATCAAGAACTTCACACTTGCTGTAGTTCCTAAAACAAGTTGCGGGGGGCGCAGCGTTCACTATGCCCCTGCACATAGGCAATTCAGAAAACTTGGAAGTCATGCATGATGCACTGTGCCAGGACGTGAGGTGACTGTGAAATTGTGTTGTTTCAAGGGCTTTAGGTGGGTTGAAAAAACTTTGGGGTCTCTCCAAAAGGTGTGTCCAATGTAATTAAGGATGTAGCTTAAAACATGGTAGCTAAAATTCTGTGCTGAGCATAGTGTGCTGCCTGACTGGTATTCTGCTACTTCTGTTATTGCATCCAGATATATAATACATTACACCAACAGCAAGCGACCTTTTGGACTAGAGGGTGTTTTATCATAGTAATCCTTGTTGGTTCTTTGTGCCAACAACTAGTTCTCTATTACAACCACAGAAGACTATTTATTTTCCAAATATCCAGACATTCAAACCTTATTATGTTTGGTAAAAAGTTCACATCCTCTCAAAACTTTAAATGGACTATAACCAGTCACAGATGAAGTAATTCTATAAGCCCAGATTAATTTGTTCACTTACTTTTCCCAATTTCTGCCAGCCCTTACAGCAGCTTGAACACTACCCATAATAACACTGTTGAATCTCTCCTCTCAACCACTGCCCTCTGGGATGGTATACTGCTGCATTCACAGCATCCCCTCCATTTCTGAAGAGGAAGGTTTTTGATTTGTCCACTCTAAATTGTGGACCAATATCAGTCAACAATTTCTTAGGAATGCACTCCCTCAGAAAGGTCCCTTCAAAAAATGAAACTACCATATCCAATTTTGAAAAAAAATCCCACTTCTGGCCATTTGGAATAGAAATCCATTAAGACAGTGACAAAATTGGGCTCCCCCAATTTGTCCAGAATGGGGCCCAAAATGTCCACCACTAATGATTGCCAAGGACCTTCTGGTAATTCAGTCATTCCCAACTCAGGTCTCAGCATATTCTGGGACTAGTCAGCACCAGTACAACTACTGCATTGTTGCCCGGACCTTTCTATATCTGAATCAAACCCTGGCTACCAGTAAGAACTCTTGACTTTTTTTTAGATTTAACAATTCCCAAATGCTATTCATGCATTAATTCCAGAATCCTTTCTCTCAATTCACAGGGAGTAACCACTCTATGCCCTCTCAATATAAATTATTTATCAGAAACTGATAGTTCCTCCCTGAGTTTCCAAATTTCTTCACTTCCTCATCTAGTGTGTTCTTGGCAGGCCATCCTTCCACCACAAATTTCAGAATTTCCTCCATAACCTTATCCACTCTGTACTTCTCCATCCACTCATTCTCAAGAATGGCCATGCCTTCTTCACCGATAATGGCAACTCTGTACTTGTCCCACTCATATTGCAAAGAGGTTTCCCCGCCCAGAGGGGATCTACTAAAAAAAATCTGCTACCTTATTCTCGTGACCTGGGATGTAGTAAGTGTAGTCCAGTAATTTGAGTGTCATCCTTGCCAATCGGGGAGTAGCACTTGCAGACCCTTCTGCTGTCAAAACCTTCACCCAAGGTTTGTAATCCGTATGCACCAGGAACTCTGAACCCCCTAAGTACCATCTAAACTTACCCATTGCCCAGAAACATGCTAACATTTACTTTTCGAGCAAGGAGTATTTCACCTCCGCAGGGGATCGGTAACGTGAAGCAAATGCAAATGTTTCCTCCACTTCCTTCCCATTTCCGACTGACACATGGCTCAGTATTGCCCCGAAAGTCTTACCACTTGCAGCCGTGGTGAGGATGGTATTAGAATTAAGATCAAACCACTGCAATGGAAGACCAGTACATGTCTTTTTTTATGTTTAAAAATTCATCATTCACATCCTCATTCCATTCAAAGGCCCTGCTTTCTGTAAGAAATTACCTCAACCTAAAAATTTTCTCCACAAAATTATTCACAAATTAAGAAAAACATTCAGAAAGACCTAAAAAGGAACTCACTTCATCTCTGTAAGTGGGGGCCGGAGCATTATCAACGGCATCCATAATCTCTTTCTTCGTAAAAATACCTTCTTTGCTAACTATATGACCCAGATAAGTCACTGATTTCATACAGAATTTATATTTATTCCATTCTGCTGTTAAACCATTCTCCCTTAAAATCGCCAAACGTTCCTCAGCCTTAAATCAGAGTCCTCTTCGGTTATTCCCCTCACTAAGATGTCATCCTTAAAATACTTAAGCCCACATGCATCAAGGTATTTAGGAGTCGCAAACGGTGCGAATCTGTAAATTCGGCCGTTTGCGATTCCTAAATATCTTTTTTGGATGCATCAAACATTTTTTGGAAAATTGCTATTTTTAGCGAATTCCAAAAATGCAATTGCTTTTAAGGAATCGCAAATTTGCGATTCCTTAAAAGCAATGCATGATTGCATTTTAAATTGCGAATTTGCAATTAGGGGGTGCAAATTACCACAAGGTTCAACCTCGTGGTAATTTGCGAAAAAATTTAAAAATGCTCAAAATTGCATTTTAAACACTGTAATGTTACAGACACACATGTCCTTAGGACATGTCTGTGTGAAAGATGCACTTAAAAATGCATTTCAGGGGTGCAGGGGGGTCATTTGGACCCCCCCTGCACCCATGTAATGCATTAACATTTTGCGAATAGCAAATAGAAATTCGCAAAATGTCAAAGCCTTCTTATTGATTCCTATGGGCCTTTTGGCCCATAGGAATCAATGGGAATTGTGAAATCGCAATTTAGAATTCGCATAATCCTTGCGATTCGGTAAAAATTGCGATTCTCACCGAATCGCAAAAATTATGCGAATAAACTAATGCATCCCATTTTGCGATTCCTTATTTGCGATTCCCTATTTTTCGCAAATAAGGAATCGCAAAATGTCCCGATGATGCATGTGGCCGTAAATGCTACTTTGTTCCCTAAATAGTCTGTGAATGTGCTTCTGGAACACTGCAGCTGCTGAGGCCACTGCAAACAGCATCCACAAAAATCTTTAGGAGCCAAAGGGTCTGATAAATGTCGTAAAATTCCTGCTATCATGATGAAGTCCCACTTGATGGAAGGCTGAGGATAAGCCAACAGTAGAAAACCATTTTACTCCTTTGTCTCAGTCAACAATTCACCGATTTCTGTAGAGGAAACGTTTCTACAACAATATTCTTGTTTAAATCACATAAGTCCACACATACGCATATAGACCCATTAGTCTTCTTAGCAATAACAAAAGGAGAAAGCCATTCCGCACAACCAGTTTGCTAGTTTGCTCAATAACACTTTTTTTCGCTCCAATTTGATAAGTTCACTCACCACTAAAGTACTTACTTTCAAAGGAATGTTCCTAACTTTGTGGGACGCCGGAGTGGCACCCTCCTTGAATACTATTTTGTGTACGGACCCCTTTAACTTACCAGTCATACCAGAAAAAAAATATACGAAAATTCTTTCCTCCAATTCCTTATGGTCCTTCCAACCCAAAACAGAAGACCCTACTTCAGACACATATCATTTTCCCTATTTGGTGCACCTCCTGAATTCAAACTCAAAAACTTTATATCCAAGCATAGGGATTTTCTGACCAGTGAATGTCGCTCGTTGAATATCAGACTCCACCAACTTAGTGCCCCATTTTGATACAAATTTCTCTGACCACACATTTTTATTAATAATAGTAAATGGACAACCAGAGTCTACCACAATAGATACTTGTACGCCCGTTGCCCCCCCCACAATCAACATGTCACACTTGGGTTTGTTCTGTGATGCATTGTCGAAATCAAGAACAGGACATTCAGCCATAAACACACCATCATTATCATTCACACATCTGTTTTTTCAGAAACATGCAGCACGGTTTGTTTGGTTTTCTTGCTTTTTCTCCTACAAACTTTTACAAATTGGCCAATTACCCCAGAAAAGGAACATTTGACTTTAATTTCTGGAACCGTTTTATCTCTTGCTAAATGTTCTTACTACCAAGTATTCTATCTGTGGGTTAAAAATTTGAACGCCCTGTGTTTTATTCACCCCTTTCTTCTTTTTCGTCTCCTTTCCCAAAGTGTCTTTACACACAACCTCCTTATTCTTGCTAGTGGTAGAAGAAATTGCAGCCATTGCACACATTTTTGAAAGCTCCCATTTCTTAACAATTCCAACCACTTCTTTTTTTTATGAAGAGTTTCCGATAACCCATAACGTTTCCTGCAAATTATCATTGGTGTGCATAATTATATGGTCACGTATAAGTTCATCATGAAGTCTACCAAACTTGCAGGACACTGCCAATATATTGAGAGCAGAAGCATAATCTTCCACTGACTTGTGTTTCTCCTGCTTTCTTTGAAACAAATAAAAACGGTCAATTGCAGCACAAACAGCTGGCTGATAATAGTTACCTAAGTCTTCTAATGCAGGACTGAAAACATACGTTGTCAATATCAATTTCTTTTCCATTAGACCATATACTCTTAGATCCTCTGGTTCTAAACTATGAAGTAAAAATTTCTTCTTGTAGCAGAAAATTTGGATACTTTGTATTTTCGATTGTATCTCTTCCTTTTTTTGTCATGTCTGCTCCGAGGAAGTCAGGTTTTAAGCCCTGCAGAGAATGTGGTAAACATATGTCAATTACTGACCCGCATGAGGATTGTCTTTGGTGTTTATCTTCAGACCATGACGTCGAGGGATGGTCTTCGTGCAGGAAGATAAATCCAAAGGCGTTAAAGGAGCGAGTAGCCAAGCTTTACATGGCCAAGGCAAGAAAAGAAAAAAGGTCAAAGTCCAGGTCGACGTCACACGGCTCCAAGAAGAAGCATAAGAAGAGGAGGAGACATGCTTCTCAACAATGATCTTCGAAGTCTGTGGTGTTGAGGTCGCCTTCTCCTGCTCCTCGACGTCGAGTAAAGTACTTTGTTTCCCTTTCACCTTCAGTGTCTCCTCAGATGACTCTGCCTCAATATCCTTCTTATAAGGGGACTCCAGAGCAGGCGACGATGCCGAGATTCTCACTGACTAATCAGGCTGATGATTAGGTTCCTTTGGCTCCGGCTGTTCCACCTGTGGCTCCGACTCCAGAGGTACCTCGATCGGACCCGGAACCGGTTTCTTACCCTCAGTTTCCAATGCCGGGTTCTGATCCCTCGCTTTTTTACAAAATGCGATGTATGGTGTATTCACCATGGCCTCGTACCCCTCTGGAGCACCTTTGGGTCCCATGGGTCCTTTGGCATATAATTTGGGTGTGCCTCACCAGTATCCTCCGGCCCCTTTATGCCGTTCATGCCAGCAATGTCGTCCTGGTCTTTTCCGGCTCCTAAGATGGCGACGCCGTATGGGCAGTCCCCAGCTCCATCACGTGAAGCTTCTCGGATTCGATTGGTGTCGGTTATGGTAGTGGAGCCGAGTATGGCGCCGCCGACGCCGCAACCGAAGATGTGTTCGAGGAGAGACGCAGAGGTTATTGGAAGAGGAGCAGTACCAGGCTGAAGAGAGGGAGGAAGGGCAGGCATATGACACAGAAGATGTGTTTGAAGATTTGTGTGAGGCAAGTGGGCTTGAAACTTCTCCAGAGAGGGACTTTGTTTCTCAAAAGGCTCCTCCCTCTAAGGATGTTGCTCCATATCATACAGTTATTAGGAAGGCTGCAGACCTTTTGGACTTGCAGCTTCTTGTGGTGGAGTATAAGCCTAATCTTCTCACTAAAGTGCTTCATTCTCCATCTTCGGTGGTTGAGCCACTTTTGCCATTTAAAGATGCTCTGACTGAGCCAATACTCCATGTGTGGCGCACCCCTCTTTCAGCTCCTGCAGTTTAGAGGTCAGTCTCAAGTAGGTATAGACATGCTCCTGGAAATCCGGTTTTCCTTTCTTCTCACCCCTCTCCTGAAAGTCTGGTGGTACAGGCTTCTTGCTTGAAGCAGTCAACAGGGGCGTTTTCGCATGCGCCTGCAGACAGGAATTCTAAGAAGTTGGAGCAATCTGCAAAAAAGGTCTTTTCTTCGGCCAGCAAAGTCTACCAATGCCACTTGTCTCTTGGGTTTTCCTTTCTTCTCACCCCTCTCCTGAAAGTCTGGTGGTACAGGCTTCTTGCTTGAAGCAGTCAACAGGGGCGTTTTCGCATGCGGCTGCAGACAGGAATTCTAAGAAGTTGGAGCAATCTGCGAAAAGGGTCTTTTCTTCGGCCAGTAAATTCTACCAATGCCACTTGTCACTTGGGCAGGTACATTCATGCTTTAATGGACTCAGCGAAACAGCATTTCCCTAAGTTATCTGAGGAGGACAAGGGGAATCTAAGTGAGGTGTTGGTGAATGCTCAAGCGGCTGCTCAAAAGGTTATCCAGTCTGGATACAGCGGATTCTGTTGCTAGAGTAATGGGTTTGTCTGTTGCGACAAGGAGGCATGCATGGTTAAAATCTTCTGGGTTCTCTCCTGACGTGCAGGCTCCTCTTATTGATTTGCCATTTGATGGTTCCAAGCTTTTTGGTGAAAAAAGTAGACTCTGCCGTGCAGAGATTTAAGTACACTAAGGCAACAGAAAGGTCTTTCAGTCTGCAAAATCAGTCAAGAGGCTATAATATAAAAGATACAGTGGCTTTGGGAAGTCTTCTTTTCGTGGGTCCAGACCGCCTAAGCAACAGCAGCAAAACCCCTTGTGTAAGAGCTACAGGGGTAAAGGCAGAGGTCGCCTTCATGGAGCCGGACATCAACCCTCTTCCTCTTCCTCCTCTACCCCCTGATATTGCAGGGAAGCAGCCCTAGATCCACCATCCTGGATCCTGGAGGCCGTTCTACTAATTTTCTACGAGATTGGAAATGAATCACTTCGGACCTTTGGGTTTTAGATCTTGTAGAAAATGGGTACGCCCTTCCCTTCAGGGAATCTCCTCCCCCTTACTCTCCTTGCCATGGGTTTTGCACAGAGGATCATTTGCTTCTCCTTCAGAAGGAGGTTGTTACCTGTTACAGAAAGGTGCGATTGAGGTTGTTCTGGAGCAGGAAAGGGGTCAGGGTTGCTCCTCCCGGTATTTCCTGATTCTCAAGAAGGATGGCAGGTTACGTCCTATCCTGGACCTCAGAATCTTGAATCTGTTTCTCAAGCAGGAAAGATTCAAGATGCTCACCTAGCGCAGGTTCTTCAGGTGCTGGATGGTGTCTATAGTCTTACAGGATGCGTATTTTCACGCCCCAATCCTGAAGTCGCACAGGAACTATCTCCGTTTTACGGTTGGGTCGCAACATTACCAATTTGCGGTCCTTCCGTTTGGTCTTACTACCGCAACTCGAGTCTTCACCAAGGTGATAGCAGTGGTGGCTGCTCATCTCAGGAGGTCGGGGATTCCGGTTTTCCCCCTACTTGGACGACTGGCTTTTGAAGCGGTTGATCCAGTTCTGAAGGTTCTTCGCCTGCTCGGTCTGTTCGGATCCTGCATCCTGTTGGTCAACCATGCATGCTGGCACATAAGGGCGCTCCAGTGGTGTCTCCGGAGGCAGTGGTATCAGCACAACGGAGATCTCAGGGAGTCAGTCAGGATCTCGAGAGAAGCTGCAGCGGATCTGTCTTGGTGGAACGTGGAGGGCAATCTGTCTCAAGGAAATCCCTTTCATCTTCCTCCATCAGTGGCCAGAGTGATAACAAATGCCTCTACTCAAAGTGGGGGTCTCATTTGGGGATCTGGAGATCATGGGTCTTTGGTCTCCAGAGGAGAGGCTGCTTCACATCAACCTTCTGGAATTGCGGGCGATATGTTTGGCGCTCAAGGCCTTTCTCCCTTCCCTTCACGGTCAGTCGGTTCAAGTCCTGATGGACAACACTGCTGCGATGTGGTTCGGTAACAAGCAGGGAGGAGTAGGGTCGTACCGTCTCTGCAGAAAGGCGTTGCGGCTCTGGTCCTGGGCTCAGGACCATCAGATTTGTTTGATGGTAAATCATCTGGCCGGGGTGTTGAACGTGCATGCGGACAGTAGTCGGCAGTTCTCTGCCGACCACGAGTGGAGGCTTCATCCGGAGGTAGTTCGACACACCTTCCCGATGAGGGGAACGCCTCAGGTGAACCTGTTTGCCACTCTCGAGAACACACACTGCCCGTCGTTCTGCAGTCTCCTGGTTCTGATGCAGGGAGCATTGGGGGACGCATTTCAGTTGAGTTGGAGCTCACAACTCTTTTACGCTTTTTCTCCCATACCCTTGATTACTTGGGATCTGAGGAAGATTCGCCAAGGATTAGCCAAGAAGGGTGTGGTACACGGACCTTCTTCACCTCTCATCGCACCCTCTGCTCCGTCTCCCTCTCAAGGTAGACCTCCTCTCTATGATGGAGGGGCATGTTCTACACCCCCACCTCAAGAGCCTGCACCTTCATGCCTTGGTTTCTCAAAAAGCTTCTCCCTCTAAGGATGTTAGAGCTCACAACTCTTTTACGCTTTTCCTCCCATAACCTTGATTCCTCCGGTTCTGAGGAAGATTCACCAAGACCGGGCCGAAGTTATATTGATCGCCCATATTAGCCAAGAAGGGTGTGGTACACAGACCTTCTTCACCTCTCATCGCACCCTCCGCTCCATCTCCCTCTCAGGGTAGACCTCCTCTCTCAGGTGGAGGGGCAGGTTCTACAACCCCACCTCCAGAGCATGCACCTTCGTTCCTTTGTTTCTCAAAAGGCTTCTCCCTCTAAGGATGTTGCTCCATATCATACAGTTATTAGGAAGGCTGCAGAACTTTTGGACTTGCAGCTTCTTGTGGTGGAGTTTAAGCCTAATCTTCTCACTGAAGTGCTTCATTCTCCATCTTCGGTGGTTGAGCCACTTTTGCCATTTAAAGATGCTCTGACTGGAAATTGAATGGGGAAACCTGAATTCTTTTTCTCTCCTGCCTGACGTGGTGGATGTTATTTTATCGGCCAGGCGACACTCCACCAAGTCTATCTACTCCTACAGGTGGTCGAAATTTGTTAGATGGTGTGGAGATAAATCTATTGATCCTTTGAAAGTGCATCTTTCTGATGTTCTTTGTTTTTCTCTTCATTTGGCTCAGCAGGGTTGTGCTGTAGCCACTGTTAAAGGATATTTGTCTGCTCTGTCGGCATTTCTTTGTTTGCCTGATCAACCTTCTCTTTTAAAGTCTCCAATATTCTTAAAGTTCATTAAGGGGCTTACTAACATGTTTACGCCACTCCTCTTATTCTGCCCCAGTGGGATTTAAATCTGGGGTTAACTTTTTTAATGGGTTCCACGTTTAAACCTGTGCATAGTTGTCCTTTGAGACTACTGACATTCATAACAGTCTTTCTTGCGTCTATCACTTCGGCTAAGAGGCTGAGTGAGCTCCAGGCTTTGAGTTCAAATCCTCCTTTTCTGACCATACATTCTGAAAAGATGGTTCTCAGGACCAGGGCTGCTTTTCTGCCTAAGGTGGTAACTCCCTTCCATCTAGGTCAGTCCATTACACTCCCTACTTTTTATCCTCGCCCTCACCAATCCAAAGAGGAGGAGAGACTTCATTGTTTGGATTCAAAGAGGGCGAATAGCTTCTATTTGGATAGAACAAAGGACTTCTGTCAAGATAATCAGCTCTTTGTTGGATATGCTGATCGTATGAAGGGACAGCAGTGCACAAGTGCACTTTATCCAGATGGATCATCTTGTGCATCAAGATATGCTACTCCCTGGCTGGCAAGGAGCCTCCTGTAGGCATTAAAGCTCATTCCACCAGGGCTAAATCGTCTACTTCTGCCTTGTCCAGGGTGTTCCTGTTTTGGACATCTGTAAGGCCGCAACTAGGGCCTCCCTCCACACTTTCGCGAAGCATTACTGCTTAGATTCCAAGGTGAGGAGAGATGGCCAGTTTTTGCGCTCTTTTGTACAAGATTTTTTGGTATAGAAGGGTGGACACCCTCCTCCAGGGGTTGGACTGCTGTGGGATTCTATTCATAAAGTGAGGAATCCACAGGTAGATGTATCCATCAGAAGAACAAGTTACTTACCTTCTGTAACACTTATGCAATCCAACAAAAATCTCACTTCCAATAAAAACAGATGAAAATGTATGCTCAGCTGCACTTTTTTGATTTATAATTGCATTAAGGGCGCAGTACCGTATGTGGCTAACTGAGGTCCCTTAACAACTCCACAGGGACATCTAGTAACAGTGTGTGGTACTGCACTCTTTCCTTGCTTAGTGGAATTTCTTTTTAATACTTATGCAACTGCTGGGGTATTTTTTTACACAAAAAATAAAAACATTAGTATTTGCAACACCAATAGCTCAAAGTATCACTAATGCAAGACCTATTGCATTGCAAGTACTATTTTCGTTAAGCCTGAGGTGTGTATCTTTTCTCTTCTATCCTTCCCTTCAGTTTCTTTTTTTAGGAGGTGTATGGGGGGATTGGAGAGGAAAAACTCCCCCTCTACATCCATACTCCATGTTTTTCTTTATTCAGCCCCTCCTTTTTTATTTAACCCTCATTCTCCTCAGTAACTTTATATTTTACCCGATTCCGTTACCATCCCCTCTATTTATTTACAGTATCCCTTAAGGCTATTTATTATTCCCTTCTTTTTTTCTCCCAGTATTTTTGATATTTAGATTGATTACCCATAGAATTTTGTGTCATGAACCAATTAAAACAAAAATAACATCACCCATGGCACAACTTGCTCCACCAGGGCAAAAGATCCCTGTAGCAAAAATGTCATAGAAGAACAAAGTCTCCAGGAGCAGTCCCCTGCCCCCACCCAAAACACCCCAACTTGGGAGTAGGAACCCACTGTTTTTAGACAAAACACTTAATACCACAGATTTAAGAGTTTCTAAGTCCCTCATACGAGTATTCCAAATTAAGGGGGATACCAGTGAACGAGAACTTCTGATGCCTGCTTCTATCCCTGCACCTGAATCCTGGGATTATGAGTTATTTCACTTGATAGGGAATAATGCATGGAAAGTGACTCTGTATATAATGGACCAAAGTAAGGTACAGTGTGTACAGATACCTCAGTCCCCAGATGTTTGGCAGAGGCTAAAGTTAGATATAACCTTACTCTCTAAAGTGGTAGCTTGGTCGAGCAGTAAGGCAGTATCAGAGGACAGTGTAAAGCATTTGTTGTACACACTCAGTCAGCAAGGGGTCTCACCAACTCAAGAACTGAACTCTAGGCCAATTGTGTTGTATCAAAAGATATAGTTGTTTTATTTTAAACCAACAATGTATCAAAATATACTTTTCAAAATGAGTTGCTGTCGTTAAATACTTTTCAAATAGGCATTAGACTTTTTGATTACAATAGTTACAGTTGTTGCAATAGGCAACACAATTTCAAACACAATGCAACATTGAGCTCAATGGAAATTTCTAGTTAAGTGCAATTCGTTACTTTGTAGATTACTTTTCTAACCACAGGAATGGATCCTAGATTCAGTCCTAGGACATTTCCTACAAACAGTTAAGTAAAAGCGTTTTAGTTATAGTAGTGATTTTTAAGGAATATTATTATATTATAAAAGTTGACAGCAACTTTTTCATAGAGAATCACCAATGTTATCCTATGGAAGGAATTTCAATGTGCAGGTAAATTATGTTCACGTTACTTTTGTAATCCAGTGCTGGGCTCCCAGGTTCAGCACTGGGACATCTATGTAAAACAGGTAAGTAATTACGTTGTTATCATTCAGACGATTTTTAAAGAATATTTGCAAGTTTAAAAAATCGACTCTTAGAAACTTTTTCAGCAATGATAACCTATTGAAAGAAATTCAAGTTGCTGGTAAGTACGGTTAAAATTACTTTTCAGGGTCAGTACTGGGCTAAAAGATGCAGCACTGAGGTCTCTCCTGACAACACGTGAGTAAATCGGAATTCATTGTTCGGCTGATTTTAGATGAAAATTTTAAAGTTCCAAAACTCCACACTTTAAAGAATTTCCAAGTGAAACCAGTCAATGTTAGCCTATGGAAGAAAAGTGAGTTATTGGCTTTTAGGTAAGTAATCGACTGGTAGAGTTAAGGTTCTGGGCATAGACGCAGGGGTCTCCCAGGGTCAGGTAGATACAGTTGGTACACCATCAGCGGCACAGGGGCAGCCGGGTGCAGAGGTAGTTAGACCCAATATTATCCAATGAGAGGCAGGGGGTCTTCAGTTGGTGGCTGCTGGCAAGCAGGCCACCCAGCTGTGGGTGCTGGGCTCCTGGTCACTTGCTCAGGGTAAATGTGAGAGTAAATTAGGACAAAGGTTGCACTGCTAGGGGCACTCAGGCGGCTGGGTGAAGGGTACTTTTAAGCAGTCGGGCGCTCAATGTTATTCAGAGGAGATCTTGGAAAGTGAACAAAGGCGGCAGGCTCGGGGTCGGAGGATCATCTGGAGCGACCAACAGTTTGAGGGGTAAGTTGGGATTTTGGAGGGTAGGTAGGCACCCCGGAGTTGGGCACAGGGGGCGCCGGGTGCAGGGGTATCTTTTGGCGTCGTGAAATCTTATCCTCTGCTGGTCGCGGTTGGAGGGGTCCCTGGTTCTGAGGCTGCAGGCGTCGTCTGGGTCGTTGAGGAGGGTCCTTGGGAACTGGATTCCAGGTCAGAATCACTGGGGGGATGTCCTCAGGGTCTTTGTCCACTCAGGCACAGGCCGGGGTCGGCGGGTGCAGAGTGTGCTGCATTCGCGGTTCCTGGCTGGCACCAGGGGTTTTGCTGTTTGAGCAGAACTACTGCTCATGGGAGTCCCAGTCTCTAAGAGGGTCAAGGCAGGCAGGTCCTCCAGGGTTCTCGAGGTTGCTGTCTGCAGGAGACACCGGGATTTAGCAGGAGCGGATTCAAGGATCAACGGGCCTGTAGGGTTGGGGCCAAGTCAGTTGGTGTCATCCTCTTGTTAGCAGCTGCACGGCAGGTCTTCTTCTTCTTGGTCTTCTTTCTTGTTTCGAAATTGGGATCTGAGGAAGAAAGGTTCAGGGTGCCCCTAAATACTAAGTTTAGGGGCGTTACAGGTAGGGGAAGGGCAGGGACCAATAGGTCTCTGTTCTGGGGTGAGTACGCCCCTATCCTGCTCCTCTCCTCTGGGAGGGGGGCAGGAGCCTATCTCTGATTGGGCAGGGCTCCCCACCCTCAAGATGGCCGGAGCCCGGAGATGTGCTTCACCTCGCCTCTCCCACCTGAGGGGTGGAGTTGGCACAGGCTGGCACACACCCTTTCCTCACATAGGGTTTCCCGCCAGTCTTCCTGCCAGAGTGGGGGTCAAAACCAGTGGGGGCCAGTTGCTGAGTACAGCAAGTGGCCTGGAGAAGCTCACAAAGGCGGCATACCTTTGAAACTTCCCCCTGCCCATCCTGGGCGAGGAGACCTAGCACCTCGCCCAGGATGTGCATTGTTGCAGGCTCAGGAGAGCAGGGGGCTCTCCACCCAAGGGTCCAGCAACATGTCTGCTGTGTGGCAGCCTAGGCAGCCTCTCAGAAAAGACGTGGATTGTAGGTTAGTTTTCAGGGGGTATCTCTAAGATGCCCTCTGTAGTGCATTTTACATTAAATCCCACACTGGCATCAGTGTGGGTCTACGTGCTGAGAAGTTTGGTATCAAACTTGCCAGTCTTCAGTGTAGCCATTATGGTGCTATGGAGTTTGTATTGACAACCTCCCAGCACAATATACTCTTAATGGCATCACTGCACTTACAGTGCCCAGGCATGGCCCAGGGTACTGTAGGGGCGCAGGGCTCATGTACCTGTGCCCACACCACTGGCATTGGGCACCCAGCTAGAGGGGTGACTGATATATGCCAGGGCAGTGGGTTTGTGGGCATGGCACACAGGGATGTGTGTCATGTCGACTCTTTGTTTAGTTCTGTACCAGGACACTCAGCCTGCAAAGGCAGTGTATCAGTGTCAGGGTACCGGCCCCCTAAGGGTGGCACAATAAGTGCTGCAGCCCTTAGGGGTCTTCTCTGGTCACAATGCCCTGGGTACCTAAGGTGCTGACATGTGGCCAGAGATGCCAATTGGGTTTTAGTTTCAATGCAGTTTTTAGGGAAGGAACACAGGCCCTGGGCACCTGATTGGCAGGAGCACAGGGCACACTCAATCAAAGCACATCAGCAATAAGTGGGGGCATACCATGCAAGAAAGATGGCACTTTCTCACACTAAGTGGGGGACTTAAGGGCCCTCATGCGTGATGGGCAGAATATTTGAAGGGGCAATGGAGGGAAGTATCTGCTGCTTTCCCACTCAGCATCACCGGGTACACATGCTCCCCGATGAAGGGTACCACCCGAAATGCATTGGAGCCAAATCTAAGAATGCATAATATGTAAAAATAAAGATGAAGAAAAACGCACATTATGAATCAATAATGATGAACTAAAAATAAATTGCCAAAGCAACTATTGTGGAAGCTTGATTATTAAAGCGCCGAAAGTGTGCACAAAATACAGGGATACCATCAAGTCTCATGGTGGCACAAGAACTATAAACCCTTGACTGTTGCCACACTAAGGCCTTGCTGAGCTTCTGACAGACAAATAAGTAGTACATCTGACAATTGTGCTTTTAAGAGTTGGATATGCTGGAAAGAGCACCGTGCAACAAGGTTCTCCCAACACCACCCATAGATGGCTCGGGTGGAGGAACACCAGGCTGCTAAAATGATATCCACTACTTCAGGAGGGAGATCAAAGGCGGTCAACTTTTGTCGCTCAATCGCCAAGTACGGAGGTGCACGTTGCGCAGGCGCATGATCCTGCCCTGCTGCTACCACAGGAGGCCCCCCTGAAGGAGCTGTCGCATCACAGGACAAACTCTCATGGCCAGACGTTCTGGATACCACAGTCTCCTTGCTGGCTTAGTCTGAGGGCACTAGAATGGCTTTGGTTAAGACCCAGAAGAAGTAGGGCCTACACTACCGATTCCATAGACATTAAGGGGCCCATTAGGATGGCGGTCGGAAAATCACCCTGACTGCCATGGAAGCGGAAAACAACCACCCGCCGGGACCATGGAAAAACCGGCGGTCAAATTAGGATCAATCGCCAAAAAAGACCGACCGCGGCGGAAGCGGCCCAACAAAAAATGTCAGTTGCAGGCGGTGATGTCCAAAATCCGACCACGGCGGTCGGAAACACTGCGGAAAATCAACAATCCGCTGCAAGTATAGCGGAGACAGGGCTCGGGAAATTAGGATATCCCCAATGGTCCCCCGGTATGATCTGCTGTTTCTGACCTCCGCGGTCGCACACTGGAATGAATGGGAGAGCCAGCGGAAGAGCTGCAGCATAGCCACCGTTGCGGACGATCCGTAGAAAATATGGCGGACATTGCAAAAACGCCACAATAAGGCCAAACATTGCACGAATCAAAGCAGCTGTGTCCCCTAAATACACCAAATACATCCCAATGAAACGAACACATGCCAATCAGAAACATACAATTCCCAGGACAACACCCACAACACACCTGACAGAAATACCTCATTTGGACACACCCACATAGCTGAGTATAAAACCAGCCCCTACCCTGACCACAAACCTTTGCAACACTCCAGAAGAGAAGGGCATTCACCAGATCTGAGAGGAGAGGCAAAAGAACAGCGCACACACAACACCACCACCACCACCACCACCACCCCCAGCACATAACACACCTCATACACCCATCACTCACACCCCTGCACCCACAAACACTTTGCACATCACACACCATGTCCACACATAAAATGCCCAAATTCACAGAGCGTGAGTTGTTAGTCATGGTAAATGAGATAGTCAGAGTGGAACCACAACTGTTTGGTAGCCTGGTCTAACAGACACCATTAGCAAAAAGGACTCACATGTGGGAACGGATAGTACAAAGGGTCAATGCAGTTGGGACCACCCCGTGATCCAAGAAGGAGATCATGAAGCGTTGGCATGATCTGAAGAGGGTTGTCAAAGAGAAGAGGACCAAGAACTGGGAGCTGGCTAACCGGACTGGCAGTTGCCCTCCCATTCCACAAAAACATTTACACCATGGGAGGAGAAGGTGCTTGCCATACTGCATCCCGGGAGTCTCACAGGAGTATCCAGAGGAGTGGAGGCTGGTAAACAAATGATAACCAACACACTCATATGTACTGTCTTGCACAACCACAAAGCCACACCATCTCAGATGAATCCCATCCATCTGCACCACACACCCACAAAAACCTGTCTCACAGATCCAACATTCACTCACTCCCATTTACCCTAAACGTAGCTAGCAATATTGCCATGGGAGCATGTGTACAGGCAGCCAGCTCTACAACTCCTACCAGACACCCTTGTCCCAGATTCCATCAGGGTGGAGCACACCACCACCCACACGCACTTGGAAGCCATTGCAGCACACCAAATGACGTAACAGGTAGGTAGCCATCTTCCCTGGGAGGGCTGTTTGGGGCTAGGAGGCCTGCACTACTACTCCCACCATGCTCCCTTGTTCTCCAGTAGAGCAAGATGGAGCACGCCCCACCCACCAGAAGCATGTGGCAACAATTGCATTGTTCACCCTTACATAACAGATAGGCAGCCATCTTACCAGGGAGGGCAGCTTGTGGGTGGGAGGCCTATAGTACTCCCACCATGTCCCCTGGCCCTTACCCCAGCAGGATGGAAGCCTCCCCCCACCCCACCCAGAAGCACGTGCCAGCCATCACACTACCCTCATCAAACCTACAGGTAGGTAGCCATCTTCCCGGGGAGAGCTGTTTGGGGATGGGAGGCCTGCACTACTACTGCCACCATGCTCCCTTGTTCCCCAGCACAGCAAGATGGAGCTCTCCCCACTTACCCAAAAGCATGTGGCAGCCAATGCATTGTTCAGCCTCACATAACAGGTAGGCAGCCATCTAACCAGGGAGGACTGTTTGAGGCTGGGAGGCCAGCACTACTACTCCCACCGTGACCCCTTGCCCACACCCCAGCAGGATGGAACCCTCCCCCACCCCACCCACAAGCACTTGGAAGCCATCACATTACCTTCATCAAACTATCAGCTAGATAGCCATCTTCCATAAAAGAGGGCTGTTTGGGGGTGGGAGGCCTGCACTAATACTCTCACCAGGCACCCATGTCCCACACCTGAGCGGGATGGAGCACTCCCCACCCAGGAGCAGTTGGAAGCCATTGTATCACCACAAACCAACTTACATCTTCCCTGGGCAGGCTGTTTGGGGGTGGGAGGCCTGCAATACTATTCCCAGCATGTACACTTGTCCCCCAGTCCAGCAAGATGGAGCACACCATACCACACAGATGCATGTATCATATAATGGACCACCTCAACCAAATTACTAGGTAGGTAGACATATTCTCCTTTCTCATGACACCACTGAACAGAATGCAATCCTCCCCCACGCACACACAGATGTGCCATGCCATAAATCCAAATGTGAGGGCCTAACAGGTGTGTGTGTAGCCAGTACGTGCACCCACACATTTGTCACTAAAGAAATGGTGCCATATGGCAACACTCTCATTGCACAAATATGCATACCCGACCCCCTTGACACGCACAGTGTACACACAGGTAAGCAAAGGGAACTGTCACAGCTACCAAAGAGTCACACACCAATGCACATGCACAAGGCAGACTGGGTACAATCATGCACAGCACACACAGATGAGTGCATTGCCATGGGGCCCAAACAACAAGGACCATTTCAATATTGAGATAGCATGTGTGGGGTTATAAATCAAGATATGTACATGACAGGACAAAGGTTTGCAGGACCATACAATGGCCAGTCCATGGCCAGATGTGACGTCTGACAGGTCAGACATATCAACAAGGAGACAACAATGAAAACATGTTGTGCTGGTCCCTACAGGGCAAGAGGTCCCTGTGAACATGATTTCTGCATGAGTTGCAAGGTATGCATTGATACCTCACACAATGTACAAGTAATGTATGTACCACTGCATCATGTTAGGAGGCACAGTAGTGCACATAGAAAACAATGTGAAGATCAGTCATTTGTGTAGTGTAACAGTGGATGACACACAGCTAACACAATGCTTGCAGAGTGCACTACAATTACCATTTCCCTTCTAATCCACAGGTGACCAAGAACTTACTGCAGAGGGCAACACCAACCAACAGCAGAGCCAGTCTCCTCCCCCGTTACATGGACTCTCGGTTATGGAACCCCAGGATTTTCAGGACGATGAGCTTGAGACCGACCCCATCCTCCCCACCACCACATCTGCTGCAACACCAACTGCACAGCAGACCCCTGCTGTTACGGCCTGTGCATCCACCACCACCACCAGCGCCACCTGCAACGCCCTCCCTGTCCCAGAGGATGAGCACCCCACCCCAACAACTGATGACGGCAGGGAGAGTGTGAGGGGACCCACAGTGGCGAGGCAACAGGTCTATGGCAGCAGGGTAGGTGGGAGGGCCAGGGTCACCCCCGGACACCAGGAGGCTGGGACCCCATCCCTAGAACACATCACTAGAGTCCTTGGGGCATACGAACAGCCCAGGGAAAAACTGGCCAGTCGGACGACCTGTTATGCAAGCTCATCCTGCTGATGTGGTCCATCGACAACCGCTTTGGACAAATGGTGGACCTCATGGGCCATCAAGTTGCGTTACTGAGGGACAGGCCTGCACCATTACCAACTCCTCCATTTCCCTTTGGTGGGCTGCAGGATGACAGTTCACCATCCTCCCCTGCGGCCACAGAGAGGGGTGAGTCCTCAGACGCTGCTGTTACCACAGCAGGACCCACCCCAGCCAATCGACCAAGAGGCCGTCCTAAGAAGAGCCTGGGAGTCTCTGAAGGTAGATCACCTGCCAAATCCAGTAATGGAGACAGCCCTGATGGCAACCCTCTTCCCCACTGCATTGACTGTTTGGACTGTCCTTCCCCACACTGCCTTGTGAATGGCATCTGTCTGTTGAACTGGGTCACCACATCAATACGGTATCTACTCTTTCACATATCATTTACCATGACTGTCAACTCACTGCTCCATCACCACCTCTATGTAAAATTGCACACCCCTCACATGTCAACTTTGTAAATAAAATACCTTACATACTTTTTTGTCTCAGCTTTGTCTTTAGTGCAGGGTGTACAGTGTCCAACATGTCCATAATGTATCAGGAGTATGTACTGTATGTAAGCAAGGATTTGTTTGAGGCACCTAGGGAAACACAAAAGAACAACAATCACTGGTATGAGTGTGGCATCACATACATTACACAACACCAACCATCTACATAAACCAACTTGCAGACAACACAATGGGCAACAAGTGTCAACATACACGTCCCATATACGTTCACAGATGACATGTCCCAGTAACATATCCACCCACAGCTGACTTGACAAATGACTGTTTTTACCATTCGCAACATAGCCCTTCACGACAACAGCAATATCACCAATGTGTATGTTGTACATCATCACCCACCTTCAAGTGAAGTAGCAGGTGATGAGCTGTTGACGCATGTCACCACCTTCCTCCTCTTCACTGTCCTCATCAAGGGACTCAGGTTGTTGTGCAGGCGGGGGTCTTGGGTCCTCATCATCATCCAGGAGCAGGGGAATCTCCTTGCGAATGGTCAGGTTGTGGAGCATGCAGCATGCCACTATGATCTGACGCACCTTCCCAGGCGAGTATGCCAGTGCACCTTCAGTTTTGTGCAGGCAGCGGAAACGTGACTTGAGCAGACCAAAAGTACGCTCCACCACACAACGTGCCCTCCCATGGGCCTCATTGTATCGGAAATCAGCCAGGGTCCTGGGATTCCACAGTGGGCTCAGCAGCCATGGACGGCTGGGATATACAGTCACCTAGGTATGACAAATAGACATTGCCATACGACTAGGCATACTCACCCAAATCCATGCACGCTCGGGAAGCAGATTAGCCATCAGTCGGGGCACAATGCTGTTCCGCAAGACGTAGGAGTCATGGGCTGAGCCGGAAAATCTGGCACACACATGCGAGATGATCATTTCTGCCAGGCACACCACTTGCACATTGATGGAGTGGTAATGTTTGCGATTCCGAAATATGTGCTCACTTGCCTGTGGTGGCACAAGACCGGCGTGTGCAATCTATGACACCAACAACATGGGGGATGTGCCCAAGGGGATAGAAGTCTCCCTTCACAGCTTGCAATTCAGCACCCCTGGGGAAATGGATATATCTGTCCTTGTATAGCATCATGGTGGATAGAACATCACGCAGCACCATGCTGAACATTGGTTGAGACATCCCACTAGAGCTGGCCACTATCTCCTGGAATGATCCAGTGGAAAAAAAATGGAGTGCTGCTATCACTTTATAAGGTGGGGTAAAAGCTGTTGGATATGTCCGGCGAGGCTGCAGGTGGGGCTCCAACATATCACAAAGGGTTTTCAGCGTGGCTCTATCTAGACGGAATTTGCGACTGATCGCCACATCCTCCATGTCCTACAGCAGTGTCAAGTGACGAATCAGATTTGGCCTCCTCCTAGTTGAAATCAAAATGGACACATGTCAATGAAATCCATCATGGGATGGCCACAGCATTTCACGTTCTGGATGACACAGAAAAAACAAAGACTGACTTGATAATTGAGTGACACACCAGGTTACATGGGTGGACGTTTGAGCCACACAAAGGGCACACCTCTCTATTTACAAAAACACAAGTGACTCAAAAACCACATAGGTCAATGTGAATGCACATAGTGATATGACCACATTACACATGTGCACGCCTGGGAGTGTGGCATCTAGCCAATGTGTAACAAATCAATACCACTGTCTCATACTTAGCTGCTGTACTTGTCACACCTCAATGCATCATTCACACTTGGCACACATCCACAACACAACGACCACAGTTGGCGGTGAACTGACAATTGCGTGTATGAGCAGACAGAAAAGCACAAGTAACTAACTACATCATACAGTGAAACAAGCCTTGCCGAGGTCATCACTGCACCTCAACACATTGATATGTGTACACATTGTAGAGTCCACTACAACACTGTCCTGCGTCATCGACCATATCATCAATTTGTGACATGTTGGGGACTACAGACCAATCTACGTCACACATACACAACCAAGGCATGTGTAGACACCAGTGGAGTCAATGGAACATTAGTATTGTGTGCACGATGATGTGCCCTTCACCATGTGGCCACTGTGCACTGTTGAAGTGTGCCAGATGGCCATTGCCATTCTATGTCACCCAAATCATGGTAGCTACCGCCTGGCCCCAGCGTGTGTCACCGACACCCCCCCTGACACAGGTGAGGTAGTCATTGGCATGGAGACATGCCCAAATGGCGGTTGGCATGCTCAGTCACCCAAATCGCGGTGCCTCATGTCACTGTTTGGCACCCGAATTGCGGTAGCTACCGCCTGGCCCCGGCGGTGTGTCACCGGCATCCCCGACACAGGTGCGGTAGTCATTGGCATGGAGACATGCCCAAATGGTGGTTGGCATGCTCCGCCACCCAAATCATGGTACCTCATATCATTGTATGGCACCCAAATCGTGGTAGCTACCTCCCGGCCCCGGTGGTGTGTCACCAGCACCCCCCCTGGCACAGGTGCAGTAGTCATTGGCATGGAGACATGCCCAAATGGCAGTTGGCATGCTCCACCACCTAAATTGCGGTGCCTCATGTCATTGTATGGCACCCAAATCACGGAAGCTACCGCCTGGCCCCGGCAGTGTATCACCGCAATGGAGCATGCCCCAGAGCCAATGGGAACGATTATTGCGCTGCAATGATGCAATTTTGAAAATCGCTGTAGGTGTGCCCCGCCACCGTGGAGGCAGTCATTGGATGCTTTTGAAAGATGCACCATCGCGGTAGCGCACACCGGGCCGTGCATCCCCGCCATGGAGCATACTCTAGAGCCAATGGGAATGATGATTGCGGTGGCATGAAGCAATTTTGGAAATCGCGGTAGGCTTGCTCCGCCACCACGGAGACAGTCATTGGATGCTTTTGAAAGTTATACCATTGCGGTAGTGCACACCGGGCCCCTGCAGGGCATCAACGCCATGGAGCATGCCCTACAGCCAATGGGAACGATGATTGCGGTGGCATGATGTAATTTTGAAAATCGCGGTAGGCGTGCTCCGCCACCGCGGAGGCGGTCATTGGATGCTTCTGAATGAGGCAGACCCTGACAACCAATTGTTGCAGCTTGGCACCTTTGAAACGACCCCAGGGGGCTATATATGTGTGGGAGTAAGCCTCAAATTTCCACTGTTCACAGAGCCTGCTGCCAGAGACCGTTCGCCTGCTGCTGCCTCCAGGGACTGCTGCCTGAGACCCCTCACTTGCTGCTGCCTCCAGAGACTGCTGCCTGAGACCCTTCACCTGCTGCTGCCTCCAGGGACTGCTGCCTGAGACCCCTCGCCTGCTCCTGCGTCCAGGGACTGCTGCCAGAGACCCCTCACCTGCTGCTGCCTCCAGGGACTGCTGCCTGAGACTCCTCACCTGCTACTGTCTCCAGGGACTGCTGCCAGAGACCCCTCACCTGCTGCTGCCTCCAGAGACTGCTACCTGAGACCCCTCACCTGCTGCTGCCTCCTGGGACTGCTGCCTGAGACCCCTCACCTGCTGCTGCCTCCAGGGACTGCTGCCTGAGACCCATCACCTGCTGCTGCCTCTAGGGAATGCTGCCAGAGACCCCTCACATGTAGCTGCCTGGGACCCCTCACCTGCTGCTGCCTCCAGGGACTGCTGCCTGAGACCCCAAACCTGCTGCTGCCTCCATGGAATGCCGCCAGAGACCACAATTATTAGGGGAGAAGTCCAACCATGTAGATTAAACAATGGCTCATAGGGAGTCCACAAGTTTATGTATATAGCAAGGAACTCACCATAGGGGCAACAGAAGAGTCACGGGGAAGAAAGAATTTCAGACATAAGTATACAAAATCTTTATTTTCTTTTTATCATATTTAGTTAATATACTCGTTATTCAAGGCATCAGACATCATAACAACTCAATAAATAGAAAATTATTACAGCAATAAATACACATAATATAACATAGTTTCCCCACATCAACCTCTCAACAACCATACACTAACTTGTACTTCAATCACGCACATACATTCACACAGGTACCACACTCATTACAAGTTCCTCAACGTAATTCCCAGAATGACACAAGAAAGGGATCCAGCAGAGCCTTTGTAGCACACTGCTCGAAAGTTCAGATCGATAAGACAGGATCCCACAACCAGGTAATGCCAACGCGCGTTTCGGTGCCAAGGCCCAGATCTACGGACGCACCTTCATCAGGGCTTTCACGTCGAAGGAGGGGGGAAGACAAAGTTCATGAATGATACACCAGTGACAAATCTGAGCCACTGGAGTACTGATCCATAAAAGAATGCTGCCGATTCGTCAAAGGTCCAAAAAGATAACACGGGGCCCACTCTAGCCCGTTCAGAACCAGTTAAAGATGTTCATTCGTCCATAATTATCAAAGCGGTTTAATTCCACAGGAATGATGGTTAAGAACTACAGGAATTCCCATGCACGTATATCGAGAATAATACTGCATGGATCATAGATTCAGGCCCACGATCGGGAGAGTTCATAAAACTTTTGCACAGAAGGCCATAAAAACTTCATTTTCTGAAGTATACGCCAGAAGGTAAAACTCTCCTCACATCGAGTCCTCACGGAAGGTCGGCGGGTTTCAGGCACCTGCTGCTGCCTCCAGGGACTGCTGTCAGAGACCCCTCACCTGCTGCTGCCTGGGGCCCCTCACCTGATGCTGCCTCCAGGGACTTCTGCCTGAGACCCCTCACATGCTGCTGCCTCCAGGGACTGCTACCAGAGACCCCTCAACTGCTGCTGCCTCCAGGGACTGCTGCCTGAGACACCTCACCTGCTGCTGCCTCCAGGGACTACTGCCTGAGACCCCTCACCTGCTGCTGCCTCCAGGGACTGCTGCCTGAGACCCCTCACCTGCTGCTGCCTCCAGGGACTGCTGCCAGAGACCCCTCACCTGCTGCTGCCTGGGACCCCTCACCTGCTGCTGCCTACAGGGACTGCTGCCAGAGACCCCTTGTCACCCAATTCCACCACAGGTGTTCCATGTCCACAGGGATGACTAGGACTGAGAAGATCCGTGCCAGTCCATTCACAAGCGAGGAGCTGGAGGTCCTGGTGGACGAGGTATTCGCACAGTACCCAAGGCTGTATGGTGGCCCAAATGTTGTGGTAAGTCATCAAAAGTGGAGTGGTAGGGCAGGGAGGCACACATGTAGTTGGACTGATGCAGTATATGCCTGAGGGTGGGGGGTTGTGTCATGCACTGACAAACATGCTGTCTCCAGGGGGAATGAGTGTGTGTTCCAATGTCACAGGTTTCCCTGCCTGCAGTTGTAGGTATGAGTGAAGTTGTTGCATTGTCAACCAAACAGTGACACAGTATGTTGGCCATGCAGGTGCCAGGACAATGATTGTTTGGCTGAATGGCTGTGTGTGCCCCTGTTGTCCATCTCAGTGTGAGCCCAGATGCTCAGCACAGTGCCCGCCCACCCAGATGAGGTCACATCACTTCACTCACTGTGTCCTTACTATTGTTTTATCACAGTCAAATCCAACTATGCACCATCTCAGCCCTGTAGAATTGCACACGACCAGACTTGGGTTGATCTATATTTTGTTTGTGAGTCCATGTCCCTCAATGCCACACACATGACATACTGATATATATTCACATGGAATGGACATTGAGTGCTGTACAGTCTTGCACACAGTGAGTCCACCCCCAGACACAGGTCGATATGTGATGTATGTGGTGCCCAGACATGCAAACGACTGGAGATGTGTGCAAGTCACATAGGGGGTTCAGTGCTGGCATCCTGCATGTATGTGAGATGTGCAGGGACTGTGTACGCCCTCACAGATGCATGCAATCACATCAGCTTAGCCCATGCAGAGTGCCCATGTGAAATGTCCCCCAGGGTGGGATGGACAGATATTAGATTTTGTAATGAGTTGGTGTCTTGCTACTATACTGATAGATGTTGGCACATGACACTGTGTCACTGATTATTTCCCCCTCTTGTCTCCCATACCAAGGTACACAAGCGTAAGGCCGTGTGGAGGGCCATTGCAGCACAGGTACAAGCTCTGGGGGTATCTAACAGACGACGCACCTACTGCCACAAGAGGTGGGATGACATCAGCCGGCTGGCAAAGAAAGTGGCAGCGATGACCTTGGGGCTGCTCCCTCGCACTGGGCATTTGGCACGGCGCAGCATGACACCACTGATGGGCTGCATCTTGGCAGTGACTCAGCCTGAGATGGATGCAAGTCTGACGGAGCATCAGCAGCAAATCAGGGGTGAATATTTGGGGAGGGTGACTTTGGCTGGGAGGGGCTGCATGTGTACAGGGCCTGTGCCAGCGCTGGCCTATGTGATGTTGGTGGAGTGGTGCAGTGCAGTGTCATGTAAGTGGCTGCTGGGATGGGTACCAGTGTCATGCATTTGCCCAAACTGTTCTTACAAAGGTGATCCTCCCTGCTGTGCATTCGCATTGTCGTCTGTTTTGTGCTCTTCATGTTTGTAGGAAGGTACATCCTGACTATAGTTGCCCCAACTTTTTGCCCTGTGTTTTAGCTGTTTTTTGACATAGTCGACCTGGGACCCTGCCAATCCGGACCCCAGGCCTACTGCTCTCTTTCTAAAATGGATTCCATGTACCCTAGGTACATTACCAATTGGTACTGGGCCACCTTATCAGACCCTGTAACTCAGGGCATAGGTGTACCCAGGGCCTACCAGGGGCTGCAGCATGCATTATGCCACCCCTGGCTGCCCTCCTAAATCTGACGCAACTGGCTGCACGACAGCTGGGGCAAGGTGGTGTAATCACCCCTTGCTGTAGATATAGTATACCTATATCTAACCCTAAAAATGGACACATGTATTCCTGTAAGTCACTCCTATGGCAGGCCTTAACAATCCTGAAGGCAGAGTGCGTGGAATTATGTGAGATGGTGCTCTGGCAAAAGCTGAGCCTGTTTACAGCTTGCGGAACCAAGTCCTAAGAGCTGTTCCATGATAACGCATACCATATACTCTTAAGTGCATTATAATCCTCGCGGTTATATGCTAACTTTGGTATTGCTTTATCAAAACATGTCGAGTAAGGTGTCATACGAATTGGAATACTAACCCCTCGCCAATTCTGGCGACGGGGTTAGCATTCCACCCTTCTAGAGGGACACGACATGTATGTAACCCTGAACCCCGGTTAAAGTTAACTTAAACCTCAGCATCACAAAATGGATGCTGCTACCACAGACACAAATCTGACCCCCTACAGCTGGGAGTCCTTCCAGCAAGGGGAGCTTGGACAAAGGGTTTCCTGTCAGGGGCGGTGCTAGCACCATCCCAGACAGGGTTTTGTGTATCCTGGGTAGGCAGGGCTTTACAGGAAGGTGACTGCAGAGTGGCACCCCGGTGCTCACTACGCATAGGCCGGCTAGAACCAGTTCCAGGGGCTCACCAGCCCCTGGCCTGGGGAAAGTCCGGCATGGGAGAGGGGTGTAACCACCCCCCTCCTAGTCCCACCCATAGGCAGGACCTAGTCACCGGGTCAGCCCCTTTTCCTAGTATAAAGTTAGGAGCGGGCCCCCTTCCAAATTAGATCATCTTTGGAATCAAGACACGACTTTCTACGAAAGGACTTCAAGATTTCTTCTTCAAGATTCTCCCTTGTGACTAAGGAGTAGTCACCCTGCATCCGCAGGCACCATCTTAAGAACACTGCGGTCTGCTGCAAGTCCTTCCTCCGGAATCAGACTGCCCAGCTCGACGAGAACTAGCTTCCCTGGCACCTCTGACCTCTACCCACCTCTACAGCAAAGCTGAGAACCGTGGGTGCGACGAGACCTCGAGGGACCGGCCATCTTCAAGACTGCACGACTTCTTTCCAGCACGACCGCCGAGGGATCCTCTGGTGAGTGCTTTGGGGTCCGAGAAGCCCCGACCCTGAGCAGCTCCAGCACCGAAGTTCAGCCTCCCAGCATCTCCACGATCTGCGTGGGGCCCTTCTGCTTTTTGCTGCTCACTGCGTTGTTTGGCTACTAGCCCGCTGGCTTGTGGCCTTCTTAACGACGCCCGACGACATCACTGCTGCTGGCCTGGTTGCTCCAGACTGGCCCTTGCTCCCTTCCGAAAGAGGAGCACCCCGGACCCTCCTGGTCCACTCCAGACGCCTTTTTGAGTCCACCGCGTGGGCTTGAATTAGCCAAGACTTGTTGCCCCAATCCTGGGTCCAGCGACGTCGACAGCTTCATCCATCGTGGGACAGCTCGCTCCTCTATCCTGGTCGCCGACAACGCCTCCTGGTCCGTGAGATCTGCAGAGCACAGCGTCGCCCACTCACCTAGTCGAGGTGACTACCCTCCGGTGCCCTCCTGGTGCCACCTGACTACTGGCTAGTAGTCACGAACTTGGTCCCCTCTGCTTTCAGGTGTCATCCATCTTCGATCCAGGCTTGGATCAACTCGAACTCTCTTCACTGGTCGCCTGCCAGCAACCTCTTTCTTCAGGCTCCTGGTCCGTCTACGAGGATTCCCGACGTCTTTTGAGACCTATGCAGCTGCAGCCCCTGGGCTAGGTAACTTCGGCATTTCGGTGCCCCAGCATAGCCTCACTATCCAAGGGTCAGAATCCACTTTCGTTTTCCTCCTACCAGATCGGGTTCGCCCGAGAACACTAACTTTGTGAAATCTAGCTACCATAGACTTTGTCCCGCATCACGCGTGAGAGTGCACACACTGCACCCGAGTCCCCTAGGCCTCCTATTAGTAATCTGAAGGTTCAGTAGTCCAGTCCTAGCGATTCCAAAGCCTATTAGTACAGTACTTACCTGCTAGTAATTTCGCATTCCACTTTTGTAGTATATGGTTTCCCGTGCCCCTTGGGCATTTGTGTAAATTGTGCGAACTCAAGTATTTTCGTAAGAGTTTTGTTTTGTGCTTAGTACCCTGTCCTCATAAAGAGTACAGGGCTGTTGTGATTCTAATAAATACATTGTTTATTTTCATAACACTTGTGTGGTGTCCTCTCACTTGGTGTTCAAGGGGTATATGTGATGGTATAACAGCTGGCTTAACACGCCCTCTAGAGTTTAGCCCGAAGACTGCTCGTATCCACGCTACTAGGATAGCTGGTCTATAAGGTTGACTTACAACCAATCACCATAAGGGTTGTTTGGACTGATACAAAGTGCTCACTAGAATAGTGAACATTATATATCAGGCCAACTTCTCACATTGGTGAGCAGCGGTTGGGATTTGAGCTTGCTGTTGTTTTACCACACGTATCCTAAGAATATCTTGTGAAAGATCACATAAGTACTTCAGGTACATATAACTTAGCTTAGAATACTCTGAGTTCTACTGAACCAGCTGTTGTAGCTCCTCAAGGCTTAGCACACCTTGGCTGCAACTCTTAGCAAGGGATCAGTAGGCAAACATATAGTGTAGGTAGGTGCATCACTTACACCACACTAGAATCAGCATGTCAGACAAAGGAGGAAACTCCGAGTCTCCCCTTGTGTCAGTGGACCCTCCACAGGTCACTTCCAGATATGCTGCTCTTAGCTTCCAGGAGATGAGACAAGTGTGTACCTCCAGGAAACTAAAACAGGGGTCTAACCCCACAATTCCCTTTCTGATTGGTCTCTTAGAGACTTATGATGCCAGGAGGTCTGCCAATACAGATCCTTCTCATCCAGATGGGAGTATGCCCTCCTTACAGGGTCCCTTTGATAACCATGACCATCCCCTCCAGGAGGCAGATGAGGATGAGGATGAGTTGTCAGGGGATGAGGCAGACAAAGGTCCAGAAGTAGTTAGTCAGCTAACTAGGGACAACTTA
This sequence comes from Lissotriton vulgaris, assembly GCF_964263255.1. Classification (NCBI taxonomy): domain Eukaryota; kingdom Metazoa; phylum Chordata; class Amphibia; order Caudata; family Salamandridae; genus Lissotriton; species Lissotriton vulgaris. The sequence continues at coordinate 247,338 of NW_028247985.1, forward strand.
AGCAGGCATGAGAATGGTACTAGGAGATCCCTGGGGGCCCTCTCAGGTCAGCTTAACATTGGGAATGGACGAGTTAGGTCTCTATCAAGAGGCTCTAACAGATCCATTCGAACCAATGGCTCTCAGGCCTCTTCTCAAAGGAGGATGACATCCCCTCAGAGGAGAGTATATGAAGCCAAGGAAAGGGAAGTCAATCTGAGGATTGAAAGGGAAGAACTTGCCCTGGCCAAAGAAAGACTTGCCTTTGCTAGAGAGCAAGAATTGAGTGGGACAATTCCCACTGGTGGCAGCATTCCCCCAAGGGAAAACAGGAGTTTAGACACTAGGCACCTGAGTAAGATAGTGCCCCCCTTTAAGCAAGGGGATGACATCCACAAATGGATTACTGCTTTGGAGAGGGCCTGCACTGTAAAGTGTGTCCCCCAGAGTCAGTGGGCAGCTATCTTGTGGCTCTCCTTTAAAGGTAAAGGTAGAGACAAGCTCCTCACTACTAGAGCTGAGGATGCTAATAATTACCAAGTCCTGAAGAGTACACTGATTGATGGGTTTGGCCTAACCACTGAGCAGTACAGGTTGCTGTTCAGGGATACCCAGAAAACTCAGTCTCAGGATTGGTCTGACTTTGTAGATTGTGCCACTAAGGCTTTTGAAGGCTGGCTACTGGGTAGTAAGGTTACTGATTTTAAAGGATTGTACAATCTAATTATGAGGGAGCAAATCTTAAGTAATTGTCAGAACCAGTTATTACACCAGCACCTGGTAGACTCTGATCAGACCTCTCCACAGGAATTGGGTAAGAGGGCAGACAAATGGGTCAGAACCAGGGTCAGGCCTAAGAACCAGGGTGGTGACCAAAAGAAGGAATCAACCAAGCCTCAAGAGAAGGGTGGGGGTTAAATCCACATAGAAGACTTCCCAAGGGCCCCAAAACTCCAACAAGGGTGGTGGGTCCCAGAACACTCCTTCAGAACAGACGAAACCTTATTGCCATACCTGTAAACAGGTGGGCCATTACAAAAGTGATGTCAGTTGCCCTAAAAATAGCAATAAGGAAAACATACCCCCAGGTAATACTCCCAGACCTCCTGTTACCACTAGTGGTAATCCCCCAGGTGGTGGGAGTGCCCCCAAGAATGTGGTGGGCATTACTTTGGGCAATCAGGCGGATTATGGCCTAGCCAGATCCCCTGACACCACTCTTGTCTGTGAGACTGGCATGGGGTTTGCCAACTTCACTACTGGACCCCACATTTTGGGCAAGTATAGACAAGAGCTCCTAGTCAATGGTCAGAAAGTTGAGGCATTCAGAGACACAGGGGCCAGCATCACCATGGTGATTGACCATCTGGTCCCCTCTGCTCAACTGACCCCTGGTTTTACTTATCAGGTGACAGACGTTCATGGAGTGAAAAGAAGGCATCCCATGGCAGTAGTCAAGCTCAGCTGGGGTAATGTCACAGGGCCCATGAGAGTGGCAGTGACAGATAACCTACCTGTAGATTGCTTACTGGGGAATGACCTGGAACTCTCAGCATGGGCTGAGGTGGAGCAAGAAACTCACTCCAGGATGATAGGCCTACCCAGAAAGGTTAGTGGGGCAGTAATAGCTACAGCCCCAGTCCAAGCACCAGTCCTCCCTGAAAAGGTTGAAAGGGCAGTGGTAGCCACTGCCCAGGCTCAGACAGACTTCCCAGAACAGGATAGGAGGGCTGTGACAGTCACAGCCCAAACACAAACTGAGTGCCCTCCTGAAAAGGTTGGCAAGGCTGTAATGGTCTCAGCCTCCACTCAAACAGATAGTGTTGTGAAGCCTGAAACAATGGATCACTCCACTCAGACAGAGAGCATTGAGGAGGAAGAGAAATCTCCCTCCCACCAGACTCTAGGAAAGGATCAGCCTCCTCAGGGAACTGATCTGACCCCTTGTGAAGGAACTGCCCCAGAGGTAGTCAGGCCTAGCCTGGCAGAGCCCCTGATGTCAGTGGACCCTTCCAAGGTGGGACCCAGTCTGGAGCAGGTAACCTGCCCCTCTCTACCCTGCCTCAGTCAGCCCAGGGCTGAAGAGGTCAGGGAGGCCAGTGGTGGACCCCAAGGGACCCCCTGTCCAACAGAACTCCTTAATCAACAGATTAGGATCACTGAAGCTGGTAAACCTAGCCAAGTGAAAATAAATCAGACTCCTGAGGGATCCCCCTTAAAAGTAGTTAGGGACCTCCCACAGCTGGACACTGTTGGGCACAGCCAAACATGGGGCCTAAAAACCCCAAACCTGACCTGTCCCTCCAGTAAGCCAAACAGAGGGACTCAGCCTCCAGCTTTAGGTAGCCAGAGGCTGACCCTGAGAGCACAGTGCATCTCAGCTAAGGAAAGGCACACATGATGGATGGTGATTGGAGGAAGTTGAGCCCAAAGGTAGAGGAGCCTCACTTCAGCACTCCATCCCAGCATCAGCCTTTTTCTTTCCCAAGACACACCAAAGACAGAGATTCCCGATGGTGGAGACCCTCAGATACCCTTAGGGTGAGGGGTTGCTTAGTGGACCATGACACAGGGGGAAACCAAGCCAGAGCTGGTCCTTCCTTATATGGCCACTTAGGTAATAGAGGCTTACCTGGACAAGGATAGCCTTATCTCCTTTCGTTTGGGGGGGGGGGGGGGGGGGTTGTGTAGGAAGGTACATCCTGACTATGGTTGCCCCAACTTTTTGCCCTGTGTTTTAGCTGGTTTTTGACATAGTCAAGCTGGGACCCTGCCAATCAGGACCCCAGGCCTACTGCTCTCTCTCTAAAATGGATTCCATGTACCCTAGGTACATTACCAATTGGTACTGGGCCACCTTATCAGACCCTGTAACTCAGGGCATAGGTGTACCCAGGGCCTACCAGGGGCTGCAGCATGCATTATGCCACCCCTGGCTGGCCTCCTAAATCTGACACAACTGGCTGCACGACAGCTGGGGCAAGGTGGTGTAATCACCCCTTGCTGTAGATATAGTATACCTATATCTAACCCTAAAAATGGACACATGTATTCCTGTAAGTCACTCCTATGGCAGGCCTTAACAATCCTGAAGGCAGAGTGCTTGGCATTATGTGAGATGGTGCTCTGGCATGAGCTGAGCCCGTTTACAGCTTGCGGAACCAAGTCCTAAGAGCTGTTCCATGATAACGCATACCATATACTCTTAAGTGCATTATAATCCTCGCGGTTATATGCTAACTTTGGTATTGCTTTATCAAAACATGTCGAGTAAGGTGTCATACGAATTGGAATACTAACCCCTCGCCAATTCTGGCGACGGGGTTAGCATTCCACCCTTCTAGAAGGACACGACATGTATGTAACCCTGAACCCCGGTTAAAGTTAACTCAAGCCTCAGCATCACAAAATGGATGCTGCTACCACAGACACAAGTCTGACCCCCTACAGCTGGGAGTCCTTCCAGCAAGGGGAGCTTGGACAAAGGGTTTCCTGTCAGGGGCGGTGCTAGCACCATCCCAGACAGGGTTTTGTGTATCCTGGGTAGGCAGGGCTTTACAGGAAGGTGACTGCAGAGTGGCACCCCGGTGCTCACTACGCATAGGCCGGCTAGAACCAGTTCCAGGGGCTCACCAGCCCCTGGCCTGGGGAAAGTCCGGCATGGGAGAGGGGTGTAACCACCCCCCTCCTAGTCCCACCCATAGGCAGGACCTAGTCACCGGGTCAGCCCCTTTTCCTAGTATAAAGTTAGGAGCGGGCCCCCTTCCAAATTAGATCATCTTTGGAATCAAGACACGACTTTCTACGAAAGGACTTCAAGATTTCTTCTTCAAGATTCTCCCATGTGACTAAGGAGTAGTCACCCTGCATCCGCAGGCACCATCTTAAGAACACTGCGGTCTGCTGCAAGTCCTTCCTCCGGAATCCGACTGCCCAGCTCGACGAGAACCGGCTTCCCTGGCACCTCTGACCTCTACCCACCTCTACAGCAAAGCTGAGAACCGTGGGTGCGACGAGACCTCGAGGGACCGGCCATCTTCAAGACTGCACGATTTCTTTCCAGCACGACCGCCGAGGGATCCTCTGGTGAGTGCTTTGGGGTCCGAGAAGCCCCGACCCTGAGCAGCTCCAGCACCGAAGTTCAGCCTCCCAGCATCTCCACGATCTGCGCGGGGCCCTTCTGCTTTTTGCTGCTCACCGCGTTGTTTGGCTACGAGCCCGCTGGCTTGTGGCCTTCTTAACGACGCCCGACGACATCACTGCTGCTGGTCTGGTTGCTCCAGACTGGCCCTTGCTCCCTTCCGAAAGAAGAGCACCCGGACCCTCCTGGTCCACTCCAGACGCCATTTTGAGTCCACCGCGTGGGCTTGAATTAGCCAAGACTTGTTGCCCCAATCCTGGGTCCAGCGACGTCGACAGCTTCATCCATCGTGGGACAGCTCGCTCCTCCATCCTGGTCGCCGACAACGCCTCCTGGTCCGTGAGATCTGCAGAGCGCAGCGTCGCCCACTCACCTAGTCGAGGTGACTACCCTCCGGTGCCCTCCTGGTGCCACCTGACTACTGGCTAGTAGTCACGAACTTGGTCCCCTCTGCTTTCAGGTGTCATCCATCTTCGATCCAGGCTTGGATCAACTCGAACTCTCTTCACTGGTCGCCTGCCAGCAACCTCTTTCTTCAGGCTCCTGGTCCGTCTACGAGGATTCCCGACGTCTTTTGAGACCTATGCAGCTGCAGCCCCTGGGCTAGGTAGCTTCGGCATTTCGGTGCCCCAGCATAGCCTCACTATCCAAGGGTCAGAATCCACTTTCGATTTCCTCCTACCAGGTCGGGTTCGCCCGATAACACTAACTTTGTGAAATCTAGCTACCATAGACTTTGTCCCGCATCACGCGTGAGAGTGCACACTCTGCACCCGAGTCCCCTAGGCCTCCTATCGGTAATCTCAAGGTTCAGTAGTCAAGTCCTAGCGATTCCAAAGCCTATTAGTACAGTACTTACCTGCTAGTAATTTCGCATTCCACTTTTGTAGTATATGGTTTCCCGTGCCCCTTGGGCATTTGTGTAAATTGTGAGAACTCAAGTATTTTCGTAAGAGTTTTGTTTTGTGCTTAGTACCCTGTCCTCATAAAGAGTACAGGGCTGTTGTGATTCTAATAAATACATTGTTTATTTTCATAACACTTGTGTGGTGTCCTCTCACTTGGTGTTCAAGGGGTATATGTGATGGTATAACAGCTGGCTTAACACGCCCTCTAGAGTTTAGCCCGAAGACTGCTCGTATCCACGCTACTAGGATAGCTGGTCTATAAGGTTGACTTACAACCAATCACCATAAGGGTTGTTTGGACTGATACAAAGTGCTCACTAGAATAGTGAACATTATATATCAAGCCAACTTCTCACAATGTTCATTCAGCATTGGGGTAGTCTGGGGATTCACATTGGGAGTGAACAGCAATGTTCCCAATCTGAGTGTGACTTCATCTATGCATCCATTGCATGCACCATGAATATTGAGGCTTACACATCTGACAACAATATGCACTAGTCTTTGGGCCCCAGAGTACAACATGGTGGTTGGCATGGGCTATTTGCCATTGTGAACTACCATGTTGTAATTGGTGTCTGTGTTGTCCCCCTCCTGTTTCATCCAGGTCTGTCAGTGGCAGCAAGTGGTGTGCCCACATCATGTCCCTAGGTGTGTAGTTGTGTGTCTGGTAGACTTCAGCTTCAGGCAGGGTGCTGTGCTGTATGGCCATAACATGGCTCAGTCATGACAGATATTCAGGGTTATATCCACTTTTGAGGTCCATGTAGTCAGTAGCTGCAATTTGATTGCAGAGTGTGGTGTGCAACATGTCGAATTGGTCCTCTTTTGTACTGCATTGGTTTGTTCTGTTGCTGCCACAAACCTGACCCTTCATCTCTCTCATGCAGATTCACCAGTGGTCGAGGGGGGACAGGAGCTGGACACCAGTGGGGGTAAGACTAGCACTACAGCTGCACAGGTGCCCAGTGACACAGATGTAAGCACAGATGTTGCTTGAATCTCGTCCTGCATATAGCGCTACGCGCTGGAAGCCTGCAATTGAATTTTAAAAGCCCCGTTTTGTCTTTTGCTTTGATTTAAATTTGCGCTCGTTACACCTTGTTTTTAAAACTAAGAATAAATTGTTTAGATACTATCAGCTGCCCTACCTGTGCCCTTAGACCCGGATCGCACTGCTGCACTGTAAAATAGTACTGCATTCACCGCCATTCGGGCGGCCCGGTCCCCGCGCTTTGTTTTCCTGGGACGCCATCTTGGGTGGGTCACAAGCGCTCCTCAGCCATTCGCTGAAGCCGACACTTGGACTGGCTAGAGCCCTACATAATCAGCAGGGTATGGCGCGCAGCGTGTACGCGCAGCGTGGACTCCACAGTGACGCCGGAGTCACGCCGGAGTCACGCCAGAGTCCAGCCCGTCTGCGTCCGTCCGCGCTGAGGACGCGCTGGATTGCTGGACCCTGGACTCCGACGAAACCTTTTCACCCCTCCATAGCTACTCTTACCAGCAAATGCTATGCCTGAAACCTCGAAGATTAGGATGTTCGCATTCCTACGAGCCTGACGAACTTCTTCTCCCCTTACGATGTGGCTGTCATCCCACGCGTAGGCTTTCCAATTCCGTCCCTTACCACCTTTCCTCTGGCCACCCCGCCGTCATCAGTTCTAGGACAGTTGGAGTAGAAGGCATCTTGATTAATGCCCGCTCCCTTGTCAAAAACAAGATAATGTTTAAGGAGATGGTATTGGATAGAATGCCTGCCCTAGTGTTGTTCACTGAAACATGGGCCAAAGACTCATCTGGTCCTGATCTAATCGATGCGGTCCCTGAAGGGTACTGCCTGGTTGGACTTGACAGACAGGGTCGAGTGGGAGGGGGTATAGCGATCCTTCATAAAGACCACCTGCAATGCCATACTGTTCCTATACCCGACTTCCCGGATTGCTTTCAAGCTCTTTATTTCACCATAAAGGAAGCGCAATGTCCCTTCTTTAATGGAATTCTAGTATATCGACCTCCTAGCCCGAGGACCGATTTTACGCACAACTTCCTCCAGTCCCTGGAACCTTACTTCGGTCGAGAAAATTTCTCCATCCTGGGTGATTTCAATTATCATCTAGAACGGCATGATTTATCCGATACATCATGTCTCACTGAGGCTCTGGCGTCTTGTGGACTCACGCAGCGAGTTAGCGGGGCCACTCATCGTGCAGGCCACACATTAGATGGCATTTTCTCTAATGACCTTCGTTTGACCACCAAGGATCCGGTGTATCTATCTTGGTCTGATCACCTTGCGGTTCCATTTTTCTTGGAATACCATAGGGTGGATGTTTGCAAAAAAGGAATCACGTAATGGAAACTGCTAGAAATTTTAGGAATATCAGCAGTGATTCCTTCGCGCCCTGGGCTGCAAGCCTTTCCATTACAGGCTTGGACAGCGTACAGACCGCAGTTGGCCATTTCGAACAGGTTACTACCGAGGCCCTGAATGAATTGGCCCCAGTACAGACCCGCCGCCGAGCCAGAAAGAGACCATCTGCCCCATGGTTCTCTGATTCCCTTAGACTCCTCAGGCAAGAGTAAGGAGGAAGGAGAGGCTCTGGCATTCTACCTGGGACCTTAAGAACAAGGAAGCCCATAAACTCCTTGTTAGGAAATACAAAGCTGAGATTGTGCAGGCCAAACAAGACTACTATGTAGCCCTGACAACCTCGCTCTCCTCACCGAAGGAGCTCTTTAAAATCGTTGACTCTTTAGTCAACCTGCAAGCCCCTGATCCTGTTATTCCATCGCAAGACCTATGTGATAAGATTGCCTCCTTTTTCCACACCAAAATACAGGATATCCACTTGGCTCTTGAGGAACAAAGAGCTTGTATCAGCGTGCCCACTGCTCGGGTTGAGATGAATATGACCACTAAAGACATCTCCCCATTGTGCACCCTGGACTCCTTTCCCCCGCTGGCCTTGCAAGATCTGGAGATCTTGCTTAATAAGGCCAAGTCTGGTTCTCCCCTGGATACCTGCCCACTGAAAATCATCAAGCAGTGTAGGGAGACCCTCCTACCACCGCTGCTAGAAATAATGAATCTAGCCATCAGAGTCGGTACCTTCCCTCTGGAGTGGAAGAAGGCAGTAGTGAAACCCTTGTTAAAGAAGGCCTCCCTCGACCCGGAGGTCCTAAAAAACTTCCGTCCTATCTCGCTGCTTCCTGCTCCAGCGAAGATGCTTGAGGCACATCTTAACAAGCATCTCGCTGTCTTTGTGGAAAGCTCGGGCTGCTTGGACTCCTCCCAGCATGGATTCAGGCGGGAACACAGCACCGAGTCAGCCCTCACCATCGTGCTCGATAAGATCCGCACGACAGTGGATGGGGGCCAGACCACCCTCCTGGTCCTGCTAGATCTAACTGCGGCCTTCGATACCCTCTCCCCCTCAGTACTTACATCGCGCCTGAGGGATGTGGGGGTGAAGGACGCAGCCCTAGATCTATTGACTTCCTTCCTTGATGGGAGGGAACAAAGAGTCAAGCTGGGGGAGTTCCTATCTCCATCCCGACCAGTGCTATGTGGGGTCCCTCAAGGGTCGGCGCTTAGCCCCACCCTATTCAACATCTATGTGACCCCACTGGCCAGACTAATAAGAACTTTCGGGATGGAGGTAGTCTCTTATGCAGATGACACCCAAATACTCGTCTCTCTCTCCCATTCAGATGTGCAAACCGCCTCCAGGTTTAGATCTTGCATGGAGGCGGTTAGTCATTGGATGATTCAGAACTCTCTTAAACTGAATGGGGAGAAGACTGAGGTGATGGTGTTTGGAGGGAAAGAAAACATCTGGTCAGCCAATTGGTGGCCTGACTCGCTAGGAATGTGTCCTTCCCCCACAACATCTACTAAGAATCTCGGGGTGATGATAGACCCTGCCCTTGACATGGGCAGTCAGGTGAGTAGAACCATCTCCACCTGCTTGGGCTTAATTCACACCCTGCGAAGGATTAGGAAATACCTCTCCTTGCAGTCCAGAAAGCAAATAGCTGTCGCACTCATTGGTTCACGCTTGGACTACTGTAATGCGCTGTATGCGGGGCTAAACAGGAGCCTCCTGCAGCGCTTACAGGTAGTTCAAAATGCCACAGCCAGATTTGTTCTGGATATTCCCAGACGCTCTTCGGCCACGGCGGCCAGGAAAACGTTGCATTGGCTACCTGTAGAACACCGAATACGGTTCAAAGTCTTATGCATGACATATAGAGCCATTGCAAAAAAACAGCGACACTGGAGTTGGTTCCATCATCTCCCACTACACTCCTGGAAGGAACTTGCGTTCCTCCGGGAAATCGCTTCTGACAGTCCCCCGCACACGAAGAGCTAAGTGGGGTGGCAGGGCCTTCTCCACCCTAGCCCCCAAATGGTGGAATGATCTTCCTCTGGACCTTAGATCTCTACCTTCCCTACAGAAATTCCGCAGTGCCCTCAAAACTCGCCTCTTTCGGCAAGCCTATATGTAAGGATGTTTGCTTCAATTTCTGATCGTATTGTTAGGCGCCTTGATACCTGCGGGTTATTGTTTTTTGCGCGTTATAAATTTTTATCAATCAATCTAACCAGCGCCTCAGAGGGGGACTGGAGTCTGCAGGAGGAATCCCAGCCTGGGACGCAAAGTACTGCATCATCTGATGCCAGCGGGGATGCATCCATGTTTACGGGCACAGGGAATGGAGACTCTGCATCATCTTCTACCATACAGTGGTCAGTGCCCACCCTCCCATCCACTTCCTCTGGTGCTGCCCGTGTCCGTGTCAGTAAGAGGGTACGAGTTTCATTCACACCTGGCACCGCTTACCATCAGTGCAGAGTCTGTTGAGCTTTTGCGCCAGCTTTGTGTGGATCAAACAGCTCTCCTCAATGCCTTCATTGACCATTACAAAAAATTAGCCCAGGTGGTTGCTTACATGGAGGGCAAACATTCCGACGTGGGTGGGCTGCACCGTACTGTCCAGGTCTTGTCCTCCACAGTGACATCTGCCCCTCAACAGGCACATACTCCGAATCCTGCTCCAGGGCCTTTGCCCACCCCACAGGTAGTGGCCAATTCTGATGATAGTGACCACGGCTCACATACGTCACAGCCACGATACAGCACACGGAGCACACAGCAGAAACAACCCAAGTGGTCCCGCCCACAGACACCATCCCCACAGAAGAACAAAGCCAGCCCAGAATGCAAAGACAAAAGCCCGTCAGTCAAAAGCAAGGCCCAAAAAGCAAAGAAGCTCACATGCCTAAGAGGCATTCTCAGCTAAGGACTCTCCTGTCCCTAAAGCATCTCGCAAAGACAGGCATGCAGTGTCCACTGAGGAGGTGGTGCATGGCAAGGGTACACCTAGGAAGGGCACAGAGGCACATTCCCCCACCACTTTGACTCCCATTCCAAGCCCTTTGAAGCTGGAGAAGGAGGGCACTGTAGGGGGTACACCTGGCAAACAGGGGAAGGCGGACCAGAGGCGAAGCCAGACGAAGCGTTCCGCAGGATCCAGCACGTCCCCAAAGGGAGTGCCAGTGTCTACACCTGATGCAGCTTTGTTGGTGTGTGTGCCTGTTGTGTCCACACCACTTATAACCTAAAGAACCGGGGGTCTAAAGTCAACAATGTTGTCAACTGGCTACAACTCCTAAAACCAGTGAGTTGGAACACAAGTCATATAAAAGCCCAAAAAGGAAGAAGCAAACAAAATAGAGGGCCAAGATAGAGAGATCAATGGTTAGATCCAAAGGCAGCTAGTAGGATTCCCATCAATTTCTCGTGGTGATCAATCTTCTCATTTGGTCATCCACCTCTCAGCATGGTGCGTCTCTTGATCATAGAGACTCTCTACCACACAAAAGGAAAGTAGCTTGATTGGATCAAACCCAAAATCACTTGGAAAATGAAACATATAATGTGTTTCTAAATTCGAGATCACAAGAGAATTAAGTGCAGTGCAAAACACAAAAAGTGATGATTAAAATAGGATAATGAGGCGAAAAAGCAAGACATTTTATTATAGATATTGACTCGTCTCCTGATTAAAACCAGAACAGTACAAGGGGCAGTTTCAACAAATAGTTGCAAAACTCAGGGCAACATGTTTCAGCCCCTAGTGAAAAAAATCCCATCTGCTTTCTTCAGGGCCTCTGCTCCTAAACTTTGCTACTGCAGACCGAATATTATATACTCACAATTAAAGGAAAAAAATCAATTATAAAGAGCAGTGAAAATACACATATACGAAGAGGTTGGATTCAATACAACCTACTTGTTACTGACTTGTTACTGATCCTCCGCATCAATGAATGCAGATGGCATCTAAAAAGACAAAATTCATCATTACTCCAGGATAGCTCTCTTATTAAATTGTTTCATCAAAATATACTGCTAATCATTCAAAATTATTATATATGCTCACCCAGCTTGACCGGGGACTGGAGATCACCTCACCTGAACCTAGCTCAGGAAAAAAGCAGAGGGAAACCATAGAATAAAGCAAACAGGTGTACATACTGTCTAACCTTATCCTGGCTATTCTAGCAAACCCATCCTTGCAGAGATTGACAACTCTAGATAGCCAGGTGGCATCTCCCTACAAGCTTTTCAAAGCAACTAAACTCACATCATTATATCAAGCATGGCCTTGCTCAAACGACTGGTATACAAAGATAACCCAGTCTAACCATAGAGATCCTCATCTGTATTCAGAGGAAAAATCTACACTCCAAACTCAATGGATTATCTATTACTTTGAGTATGGTAAAGAATCAGGAGGGCTTATAGCTCGGTTTATCATTAATGCATAGAAGCCACAATCTTGAATCACTAAAGGATCCTAAGTACACTCACAATTTCAAAAAGCGCCCTTTTCCAATCGAGAATATTAACAAACACATGTTATCAATGTTTTAATCAAGAACGCTGTACACTGACTGAGTATAGTTTGGAATAACACCCATACTCCCTACCCGTCCGTCATTGCCTCAGGCGGATTCTGAGTCAAGGGGGAGGCAACGAACGGCTCAGGTCGGGCGTTTTTATTTGTCTCCAATCTCGTTTGAAAATGTGCCTGGTAATGTGGTTCATGATGCAGAGTATTCACACACAAAACGCATTTATTGGCCAGGAAACGTTACGGTCAATGTAAAAGCACTAAGCTTGAAGGCACTCTGTAAGCTGCAATATTAAAAGCAAGTACCTTATTGAAAACACGCCATTCTTTAACGTCGCTGGCTGCAGAACACATGTCTACCCTCGCGATAGCGAGTAGAACTACCGAATTACGTCATCAAGATGGCGTTTGTAGTTCACTGTACGCGGACGTGTTTAAACTTTATTGGGTCCCTTCTGTCAAATAAGCACTAAGATTAAATGCACTCTGTTAACTGTAATGTAGCACATTAGTGCCTGGTTGAAAAAACTTTATTCTTTAACATAGCTGGCTCCAAGGCACACGTCTATGCTCATGATATCGAATAGAACTACCAAATGACATCATCAAGATGGCGTTTGTAGTTTTAAGTCCCTGGACCTGTTTAAACTTTATTGGGTCCACTATAGCCAATGACAAATGACAAACACAGCTCGACATCTCCATTCTGGTATATATGATGTTAGTCACCCACATACATTGTGTGCCTATATCAGTTATACAAGAAATAGGAGTTTACCTAGCGCACTCAGATTCAATTCTAATCTCTATTTTTCGATAGGTGTGCAATGTTGTAATGAATGCCTACTGAACATAAATGAAAATGAATAATAGAGGCCCAGCCCCACATGGGCGACTGAGACTACAACATGCACCAACACTTAAATTATTTTTTACAATAAAAAAGTTCAATCCATTTTCTCATTTGCTTATTCAAAAGCTTTTATCTTTATATTTGCATCTAAAATTATAGAAGTATTTTACATGAAAAAACTTTTCAGTTACGTTAAACAATTCAATGTTTTACATACAATACAAAAATATACATTTTAACTTCACACCCAATGCATTTCGAGACCTTAGTCTCTTCTTCAGGGGTACAGCTGTAAAAGAAAATATGTCGCGAGACCAAATCACTCAAAAAGATATTATTTCCATGTCTAAATTCTACACTACTCAAGCCAATTAATGTCATGCCCAATCACCAACACCTGTGTATCACACTAGATCAAGCCACAACTTACTTGAAGTCCTTAATGTTTCCCTACATGAAACAACTGAAAAATAAACCGAAATGTAAACTGGAGTCCAAAAAGTTAATTAATGCTCTTTCTTAACTAAATTAAAATATTCCAGATCCTTGGCAAAAGTACCTTCATTTCACTAAGTGATTTCTTCTCGAGATGAGACGGTCAATGAATTCCTCAGTGCTGGTGAGACTGCAAAATTATATAAGCCTTTGTCAATATCACAAACTCCAAAATGCATAAGTGCGAATGGAACAAGATAGCCTTTCTCTTACCTAAGATCGTATTCAATTGTAGTTAACCCAGTGTAAAAGTTCAATGATTATCTGAGAATTAAATCAAGAAAACGACCTGTCAGAACAAAGTTCTCATAAAGTGCTTGAAGTTAACACGATCGAATGCGCTATCCTTCAGTGCCTAGATGGGTTTCTTACCTATGGCTCAGTTGATATCATATGTAATCCTCCATTCCGACGCTATCCCGAAACACCATGACAGTTTCAAAATTCAACTATTGAAGACATACTTCTGTGTCACATGATCGTTAGCTTTAGATCATGAAGCTAAAAACGGACTATATGTCAATACGGAGCTCCGTGAAGAAGCAAATAATGCTTCGATATTCCTATATCGTATTTCTAATCAAATGAAGTGGAGGTGATGAGTTTGTTAAACCATACACAAATAATATGCCTCTACTAAATATGGAAACAAGTATTTGTCACGCAAATTTAAAAATGAACGAGTGCGTCCGCAAAATTGTCTATCCTCGGAAATCTACCCCTGAGAGTCTAGCTGAGAGAAAATCGACCTTCTTACGGTTGTTTATTTGACAACCAGCCACTTCACAGATCAAGATCCCAGTGAAATAAAGAAAGGACTCATTATGCCATGGTATGATTTCAGGAGTGTCCAGATAGGTAGATTTGGACACACCGAGATCAAACAAGCATTTGCAATGCAATAGGTCTCGCATTAGGAAAGTTTGAGCTATTGGTATTGTAAATGACAATTTTTTTATTAATGTGTTGGTTTTGAAAATAGCAAAATTAATAGCTTTGTCATTTACAATGCCAATAGTTTTAACTTTCACAAATGTGACACCTATAGCATTTGTAATGCAATATATGTTGTATTTACGTGACTTAGATGTATTGATATTACAAATAACAATGGCTTATTTTTTTTATAATTAATGGACAGTGGGTACTCAGCAGGATATAGCACTCAGAAGAGGCTTTTGTGGTGTCCAGCATTTCCTCAGAATCATGTTCATACACGGTTTACTCTGCCGTTTCCACTCCAAAGTCAGTAGGTGGCGGTATTGTCCCTTGCACCTCTCCTCTTAAACATCTGGAGGAGTTCAATCTCCCCTTTGAGCCCCCACCTGATCCTACGCCCTTAATCAGTACACTTTACAGAGGACACTGGAGTGTAAACTTACTCCATTTACTGCGTTTTCATCAACCTCTATTTGGACTATGCTGCTTGCTAACATGCATTTTTTCTCTAAAAAATATTTAAGACAACAATTAAGACCCAGTGGTACGTGTTTCTTGCTGTACAAATGCAACCCTTTGCGTCCTGCATTTGGTTAAATACAGGAGTTAAAACAAACGCACATGACAAATATACCATGGCACAAACCATATATGTAGATACACAGAGATTAATATGCTATTTATTATCATTTTTTATTGTGAGGCGGTGCATAAGGACTCACAGAATGTTTTCCTTCCCAGGAGTCATGGTCCTGGCCTACACTCAATGTTGTTAACAAATATATTATGCTCTGCACATTCGCTATTATCAATAATCACCCTCCTTCTTTATTTCCCTTGCACAGGCTTCCTATTCCCAGCCAGTAACACATATGGATCGCTCTGCAGAATACTAAATACAGAAAGCAGACTTCTTGATGAATGTAAATTTTCATCTTAACTATATTGGAAACTACACTAATGATGATATCTTTATTTTATGTTGCAAATTGTTCCTCCATTATGGCTGTGCAAAATGGATCAATTAAAAGTCTATGACTTTTCGGAAAGGTCATATACAGAAATAAAATTCACTGTTTTCCTTTAATCCAACTTTACTTGGCTTGAATAACATGGTCCGACGTTTCCCATCCACATTTTAACTTCACATCTGCATTGTGAGAATTTCAAAATCTGACCAGCAGATATGGGTGGAAGGTTGTCACTTTGTGTCATTTACAAAAAAAGTCTAAGGTGATGTCTTTGACTGAAGCTAGCTGTGAGAACTAGTGACGTTTGAAAGTGGTAGGGCGTAAAAGTTAGGAATTACTGTTATGTAGCGAGCACCGCATTTTCTTTAACTTTCACCTCGTCGTCATTTTAAAGACTGTGTACCCCAATGATGGGTGACCCATCATGCTCATTTTCACATAATCACAATTACAACTTGAATACCGGACCACTGCCCTGTGCCCTCTCTGTAAAGAGGCCAAGAATTGGATGGCCATGTATTTAAAACA
Source organism: Lissotriton vulgaris (assembly GCF_964263255.1). Lineage (NCBI taxonomy): Eukaryota > Metazoa > Chordata > Amphibia > Caudata > Salamandridae > Lissotriton > Lissotriton vulgaris. Next base: position 263,076 of record NW_028247985.1, read on the forward strand.
CGTTTTTGACTGAAGCACTGTGCGAGACTCAGTATAGTGTACCACTCACCTGCAGCCCTTGCTACCTGGACAGTGTTTCTCTCTTACGGGATGTCTCACTTCATACGTAGCCCCAGTCTAACAGCTGGTTCTAATGATCCTGTGTGTTCCAAGTCTAACAGAGCAGCAAGTTCCAGAGGGAGGGAAGGTGGAAGACTATCCGAATGCACCCCCAAAGGGAAATAGTGATGGTACTGTGAGCCACCTTAGCTTCCCCTGCTGTTGCGCCTCAACACACAACATCTGCACCTGGCTTGATTTTAGCCTATTGGTGTGCAGCTCAGCTCTAGGATATGTACATAACACGTCTTGTTCTATCTACCCAAGTACAAATGACTCTTGTATCCTTTCCACTGACGCTCCAAGCACTGTGCTCGCAAAGTGACAAGACTTCTATAGTCAGAGTTTTTATTTTTTCACACCCTGCAAAATCGATATATTCTATGGCTTCCCAGTTCTATAAAAGGACGAAACAAAGTGGACTCCCATCTAAAGTAATTAACCAAGGATCATACAATGTGTACATAGTAGACGCCAAATTAGTAACTCAACAACATCTTTTGTGAATTTTTCCAGTATCAAGAAAACTACATGAAGCGAATTCAAAGACACACAGCAGGTCTCGGGGCACCAACTTTATAAACCTGTACCTCTGTCAAATTTAGTTTTACTACCTTTTTGAAAAAAGTACTTTGTTTAAATTAAAAAAAAACAACAAAAACAAACACACACATACACGTGATAACAAAAACGACTTATCAAGGTTTAAAATGTGCAGGGAAAGACCCCAGAGACGCAGGACACCGTCCGATTGGTGTCTTCATAAAAGGCCGAGCTGCAGTACTCCCTTATCCCAGGAATCACGTGTGAGGACTCTATGCAGCTGGCTCCTTCCAGGCCTTGATTCAGAGTTTCTAGCGCTTATCTGCCTCGGAGTGCAGCGCACACTCCTGAAGTCCAATTGATTACTTTGGTTAGTGAGCTGTGTATACCTGTATTATGGACAGTGTGTTACAGACCCTTAAATTAAACATCAAATAAGTAATTAAAGTAAGAAACCTTCCCACCCCTGCATCAATGCGGTTAGCCCTACAGTAAGTCTTCACTCTTACCCAAAGGCTCCAATTGCCAAATTAGCATCTTTGTATCCGTGTCTCTATGTTTCGGATGATACCTGACCGCTGCTTGCTATTCGTGAGAACATACCTGTTTCCGACACTTAACATCTCGGAGCCCCCAGATGTAGCATTTAGCTAAACTAGGTTATTGTTGCTGGTTTCCATAGCACCAGAGCATTTTGGGTGCGAGGAGAGGGAACGGCAGTCCGTGATGAGAATTTTCAGTTCAGAAGATTCTCCAGAACCACCTTGGCATTTATCAGGAACAATCGATGTTCCCGGAAGCCACAGAGGCGAGTCGTGCCTGATTTACTTAAAAGAGCAAAAAGTGAACAAAACGAACTAATCCAGGAGCTGCTATCAATCGGTTTCCAGCATGAGAGAAGCCGCCGCGCTGCCCGCTGCGACCCGGAAGCTCTTGGCCGGCCGGCGAATCAGGTCGCGGCCGACCGGAAGTCCCGCCTCCCGAGGTCCGCGAGCCCGATTAAGAAGAGGAGACGAGCCGCGCAGCGCCGTGAGGAGCCCGCCGGAAGAGCGCAGTCGGTGAGTGGGGCCCAGGGCTGAAGTGAAGTGCGTGCGTGCCTGTGTGTATGCCTGGGAGGGGAGGGGGGGAGTGTGTGTGTGCGCGCGTGCGTGACTGTGTGTGATTGAGCCTGTATGTGTGTCGTATGCCTGCGTGTGCATGCGCGCGCCTGTGTGTGTGTGTGTGTGTGTGCGCACGCGCGCCTGTGTATGCGTGCATGCAGAGGGGTGGGGGCTGGCTGTGTGCGAGCAGGGGCTGTGACTTGATCTGCGCAAGCGCGGGTCAGACGCGCGCTCCCGCGGGGAAAACTGCTCGTAACAGATTGGTGTCCCGTTTTTAGGCATTCTCACTAACGGGCCACAATAGGTCTGAAGCAGACACCTCAATGCTCACGCATTGAGCGTAGGTCTGCTCGACCTAAAAAGGACTAATTTCTTGCCTTCTAACATAATACTTTTCACTCGAAATAAATAAAGGGCTATGTAAGTGGCTACAACAGTAATTCTGGTTCTCAATTCGAGTACTAACTAATGAATATATGCATAAGTATACAATGATAATTAAAATAAATGCATTCCTAGTAATTTGCATTAAAAAATACATTCCTAGTACGTTCCATAAACAAATAATCAACAAAAATATGTGGGAGCGTCTAAATGTGAGTGGTGTGTTGATGTGTGAATGATGATGTTGATCTGGATTTGAAAATTCAAAGAAGCTTCTTCAACGTGAAGTATACTGGATCAAGCGTTTGAAAACTTTTAATCCGACAGGACTCAACGACAAATTAGAGATGTCGTGTTTCCTCTAAAATATGTTCTTTTCACTCTAATTGAATTTGATCAACATCATCACTACTACTACTAAATTGAGAAAAATCCTCATTTTAAGACTTTCGGTATTCACAGAAGGCATTTAGGAGTCCTAAGGTTAGGCGTCCTAACTTTACTACTACTAAATTGAGAAAAATCCTAATTTTAAGACTTTCGGTATTCACAGAAGGCATTTAGGAGTCCTAAAGTTAGGACTCCTAACTTCTGTGAATACCGAAATGAGTAAGTGCCTTCTGTGAATACCAAAATGAGTAAGTGCCTTCTGTGAATACTAAAATGGTAGTAAGGTTAGGATTTTGTCTTAAGTTAGTTCTGTGAATCGGGCCCAAGGTCTTTGCTCGCCTACTCTTTTTTCACATAGCTGACAGGGACTTCAATTCTTTCTGACACTGATACTTGTGGCATCTGTGGTGGCAATTTAACCTGGGATGCAGTTCTCATCTTCAAGGTTTTCAATTGTTGGCTACATTTATTTATTTATTTGTATAGCGCTAGAATCGATACCCAAAGGGGTATCTCTGCGCTTGAAACAGACTGTGAGGGGAGGTAACAGATTCCAGCAGGATCAAAAAACACAGAACACGAAGGTGTTAAGCATCTTTCTTAAATTGCAAATGTTCACGTCAAGTGGGGGGAAACTGCCAGGACAGAGTGTGATTCTGTGCACAGGTTTACATGCAGGGTGGTCAATGTAATCATGTATGTGTGTTATTCCTTTATGTGTACCAAGCTGTGTATGTATATGGTCATCTTGTGATGACCCATCATCCTGGTCCCATCGCCTACATGAGATGTGTGCTCTTGGGAAGTCAAGAAGTGTGCAGTGTGTTGGTGTGTCCAGGTGGTTCTGTCTGACTCCTACTTGTTGTTTTAGTCACTTGTGAGTGTGCAGTGTGTGTGACTGGCACATCAGTGTTGTGTTTGTTTGATCATCCATGTGGCTTGATTCTGTTTGTGTAGATTTTGCAGACCTGCTGCTCCACACTGCCATTGTGGTTGTGTTTCTCATGCATTGCAGGTACATGGTGCCTTTTATCCTCCTGTATGGCATGGTGTGTGTGGTGTAATGCCATCCCCTATTTTTTTTTTGTAAATATCTTTTTATTGCAGCAAGGTAAGTGATACAATTAGTGCATTTGTGCCATTTCCGTTGTTGTTCAATATATATGCAACTTCCCCACCCCCGTGTCACACAGCCATTTAGCTCACACCCCGGAGGTTGAGCGGCGATATCATGGATAAAGAACTGCGCTGGGGAATTCTGCGTTGTCCAATAACTACCAGATGTTCGGGAAATGGCAGTGCTGCTTTTCAGTCCTTCCCCTCCCTCCTCTGTGCCCCATGTCCAAATGAACCAAGAGCCACTCCTTACCATTACTGGACCACCAGCCCCCCATCCCCCCCCAACTCTCCTGACCCCTCCTACCACCCTTCCCACTCCCAGAACCGCCCCCCCGCCCCCATCGCACCCCCCACCCCCCCCAGGCGTGCTAGAGTACCACCAGTACGAGTCCTCAACCCTCCCGACTAGGTCAGATCCGAAGTGAGCCATCAGGAGCTATCAACAACCAGCTGTCAGTCCTCACAATGGAAATAGGGGAGCAAAGGAGGGGGCCTAGGTCACCCCTCCGTCAGGCGGGCGCTCCGCCGGAGCTGGGCTATGCGCTGGGGTGTCCTCCTCGTCCATGTCCAGAAGCGTGAGATCTAGGATCAGCCTCTCCCAAGCCCTGGCCCTCTCCTGAGCCGCGTCATTGCCTGCCCTGAGTGCGGCCTGCATACGAAGCTCTCCCTCACACCTGGCCCATTTATGTAGCTCAGCCTTCCACTGCTCTCCCGTGGGGCCCCTGGTCGCCTTCCATTGGGACGTGATGGCCCGCTTCGCTAGGAGGAGACCCAGGTCCAGAAACTTGCTGGTAACCTTGTTTTTTGATGTGTGTGGGAACCAGTGTAGGATGCAGTGTGCCATGGTGAGTTGTAAGTCCCTCTCCGTTACCTCCCTCAGAACATCCACTACCTCTCTCCAGAAGGAACCCAACTCAGGGCAGGACCAGAACATGTGTTGGAAATCGGCTACGTCCGCCGGGCAACGCGGGCAGGACGCCGGATGGGCTGGGAAGTACTTATGTAGTTTGTCAGAGGTCAGGTAGGCCCTGTGCAGGACATAAAAGTGCACCAGCTGGAACCTAGTGTTGCGCATCCCGTTCCAGTATACCATTCCACGCCTCCTCAGGGATCTCGGTCGCCAGGTCAGCCTCCCATTTCGCCTTCAGGGTCAGCAGTGGGGCGACGGCCTCCGAGACCATGCGTCGATACAGGCATGTGACAGCCTTGACCGTCCCCGGCATCATCACTACATACTGGCAGCCCAGAGACAGTGGCGGTTCCGTCATTCCCGTCTTCCAATGTTTGCGGATCGCCGCCGTCAGCGCCGCGCGAAGAAGGAAGTCCCCCCCGCCAACTCGAAGCGGTCCTTCAGGAGGTCGAAAGGCAACAGCACCCCGTTCTCGTAGAGGTCACCCATGGACGACAGCCCCTGCAGGTCCCAGCCTTCTACTCCGTGCCACGAACCACCATGTGGAAGCGCCCCGCAGAGCTTGAGTGGGATCTCAGGCGCATATGGAACCGCAATACCACCCCTACGGCGATACCTGTTCCAGCATTTTCGGGCTGTCGCAAATTCCTGAGTGAGGTGGAAATCTCCCATCGGGAGTCCCAGGACAATCCGGGATAACACCTGGACCGGGCCCGCCAGTTCTCCCGAGCCGTCCTCCCCTCTCCTAGCTCTAGCCACCCACTGCGTCAGCCATTGCAGTTGCGCCGAAAGGTAGTAGAGCTCATTGTCTGGCACTGCCAACCCCCCGTCCGACCGAGGGCAGAGAAGCGTGTCATGTGCCACCCTGCGTCTGCCCGTCCCCCACAGAAAGCCGATGACCATCGTCCGCAGCCGCCGAAAGTAGTTCGCCGGGATCCAGATCGGGAGAGTCCCGAAGAAGTAAAGCAGCCGAGGCAAGGTCACCATGTTGAGAAGCGCCACTCTCCCCATCAGTGACATTGGGAGCGTGCTCCAAAAGTCAAAATTCCCTTTAGCGTGCCTGATTGCCGATCCAATATTTCCCTCAAGGATATCCGCCCTATCGTGGAAGATCGAGGTGCCAAGATAGCGCAGACTCCTCTCCTCCCACGTCACTCCCTCTGTGGTTTGTGGGCATATTCTTTGTGGGCGGGCTGGGAATAGGTGGGACTTCGCCCAGTTCACTCGGAGGCCCGACACTCTGCTCAAAGATTGCAGGAGGGTCTTAGCTCCACGCAGGGAGTCAGCCGAGTCTGCCAGGAACATCAGCAGATCATCTGCGTACAATGCGATGTGGTGCACTTGTCCATAGACGTCTAGTCCCCGAAACGCTCGGCCCAGTCGGGCTCGCGCCGCGAGGGGTTCAACAGCCAGGGCGAACAATAGGGGGGAGAGGGGACATCCCTGGCGGGTGCCCCTGCCCACCACACACATCTCAGAGATAACCCGCCCAGTTCTGACCCTCGCCGTCACGTTCTGGTAGAGCAGCGACGTCCAATTCACGAAGCCCTCACCGCGCGCATGACGTGGAAGAGGTAAGGCCATTCTAGGCTGTCAAAGGCCTTCTCCATATCGACAGCAAACACCACTGCCTCGTCGCTGTCATAGGTGTCAGCCTCCAGTATATGTAGGAGCCGCCTCACATTAAGCGCCGTGTTGCGGGCCGGGATAAAGCCCGACTGGTCCGCGTGAACCAGCATGGGCATGTGGGGGAGCAAACGTGTCGCCAAGATTTTACTTAGAATCTTGTAGTCTAGGTTGAGCATGGACAATGGGCGATACGCCGTTTTGTCCCATGGTTGCTTGCCCGGTTTTAGCAGGGGGACGATTAGCGTCTCACCGGTGGTCGCAGGCAGGCTACCCAGCCTCTTCGATTCATTGTAAAGCCACGTCAGCCGGGGCTGAAGGAGATCTACATAGGTGAGATAAAATTCCGTTGGGAATCCATCGGTGCCCGGGGTCTTGTTCCTTGCCATGCTCTTGATGGCGACTCGCACCTCTCTCTCCTCGATCTTGTCCCCGAGTCGCTTCGCGTCCTCCTCCCCCAGCTCCGGGAGCTCAAGATCCTCCATAAAGGCCTGGAATTCATCCAGCGAAGGGAGGACCCTGCTGCGGTAAAGCTCCGTGTAGTAATCATAGAATAACCCATTAATCCCCTGTTGGTCAAAGCGCGCCGCCCCCGCGTGGTCTCTGAGTTCTAGGATGACCGAGCTCCGGCGAGCCGGATTGGCCAGCCAGGCCAGAAGAGCTCCTGACTTGTCGAGTTCCGAGTGCGCGCGTGTAAGGTAGGCCTTGTAGTCGAAGCACAGGAGGCGCTCCACCGTCGCTGCCACCGCCTCTCGCGCCTCCAGCAGGGCCTCGTGTGTGTCCGGTCGTTCAGGCCTCGCCCTCTCCAGCCTTCTTAATTTCTCGTCTTCCCTCGGGATGTCCTCTAGCAAGGTTCTCCGCACACCCGACGCCGTCGCTATGCATTGGCCCCGCATCACCGATTTGAAGGCGTCCCATTCCGTCGTGGCCGAGCCCGCCGTGCCCGCGTTGATCTGGAAGTACGCGTCGATGCCCGAGGCTATTGTGGTTCGGAAGAGCTGGTCGTCCAGCGCCTCGGGCGCAGTTTCCAGGCTGGGATCCTCGGGCGGTATTGCGACCAGTGCAGCCGCACGAGAAGCGGGTTATGGTCGGAGATCGAGCACGTGAGATACTCACTGTGGCACACCTCTGCATGCACGTCCTGGGAGCACAGGAAGGCATCTATGCGGACGTGCAATTCATGGAGAGCGGAGAAGAACGAGTAGTCCCTGTCCGACGGGTGTTTAGCCCTCCACGAGTCGACCAGATCCCACTGGCGTTGCCAGGCGGAGCGCGCAAGTGCCAGTTTGCCAGCTGGTGCATTTGGTAGGGGGGGGTGCGATCTGTCCAGGGCAGTGTCAGTCACACTATTAAAGTCTCCGCCCAGGAGCAAGGGTTCCACTAAAAATGGGGCCAGTTTGTTGGACAGCAGGGAGAGAAATGCTGGCTGGTCCACATTCGGGGCGTACAAACAACCTAAATTAAGGTCCCTCCCATCCAGCTTGCCCCGCACCATTATGTATCTCCCCTCCGGGTCAATTACCTGTTGTGTGCACTGGAAAGGTACCCCCGCCAGTATCCAAATGGCCAACACCCTAGCATAAGCAGAGTAGCCAGTGTGGTAGACTTGCCCCCTCCAACGTCGCTGCAGCGCCTTCCCTTCCTTAGCTAGCAGATGTGTTTCCTGGAGGAAGGCGATGTGAATGCCCCGCCTGACTAAATAGGAGTGGATCTTGTGTCGCCTTTGCATTGTATGCATCCCCCTTACGTTCCACGTGAGACATTTGTAGCCTAAGTCGGATCCCATTGTAGAGTCCATCGTACTCCATTTACCCTCTCAGTGACCCCCCCAGCACGCCCAGGTCCCACCCCCACCCCCCCCCCAACCTGTTTAAGCAAACTACCCCAACTCCCACACCCCAGGACAGACAACCAACATGGAAACCCCATCCAAACTCAAGTAGCAAAGGTGTATCACAGTAGAATAGGGCTAGGGTGGCCGTGACGCCGACCCCAGGCAGGCCCGAAGCCCCCCGCCCCCGCCCCCCCCCCCCAAACACTCAGGAGAGGCCTCCCGGCTCTTCCCTCCCCCCACATCTCAGTGATAAGTCCCAGGAGGTCTCCACACCTCACTGCATAGCGTCCGGAAGCAGCCCCCATCCGCACCCCAGTACCTTACATTCGTGATCAGTGTCCTGCGATCCAGCTCAGCCAAGGATTCCATCTGCTGTTTGGGGAGTCACCACCGGCAGTTCCCTCTCTGAAAGCTCGTGTCCACTGCTGGAGCCAGGGCTGGGAGCACTGACCTTCGACTGTTCCGATGCCCTACTGGAGGGGCTGGCGTCTCCCTGGCTGATGGCCGCCACTACCAGCACCGCCTTAGCTCTCTCCTGCTGCCACCCCAACGGGGAACTAGAACCTCGCGTCGGTGTCGTTTCCGTAGAACGCCTCATGGGCGAGGTCTCCGGGGGGGGGACCTGCGCTCGACTCCCCCCTGGCATCCAACCAGCTCCAGGCCTCCTGAGGTGTTAGGAAAAAGTGGGTGTGCTCCCCAGCAATGACCCTCAGCCGCGCCAGGAACAGCATGGCATATGGCAGCTGTAGCGACCTCAGTTTCCGCTTGACCGCCAGGAAGGAGGCCCTTTGTCTTTGCACATCCCTAGTGAAGTCCGGGAAGACCATGACCTTGCTGTTGTCGATTCCTAGGTCCGGCAGGTCCCTTACCCTCCGGAGGATGTGGTCCCTGTCTCGGAAGTGCAGGAGACGCAGTACTATCGGTCGTGGCGGCCCTCCCGGCTTGGGAGGGCGTGCAGGGACCCTGTGCGCCCGCTCAATGGAAAAAAACGGGGAAAGTCCTTCTGGGGCTACCTCAGACCGCAGTCAGCCCTCCAGGTAGGAGACCGCATCCTGCCCCTCCACTTTTTCTGGGACCCCCACAAGGCGGAGGTTATTGCGTCTAGAGCGTCCTTCGCTGTCCTCAGATCTGAGCTCCAGCACTCGTACCTTCTGCGCCATCTCCGCCAATGATGTCTTTAGAGCAGCTACGTCCCCGGGCAGATCTTTCAGGGTTACCTCCGTGGTCGCCACTCGCTCTTTTAGCTTCCTATGGTCATCCTTCAGCAAGGTCAGGTCTGATCCGATGGTGTCCATGCGCTTTTCGAGAGCTTCCCGCGACGCCACAATCGCCTGCATGATGTCCGCCAAGGACGGATCCCGTGGGCAGGCCGAGCTCCCCGCACCAGTCCCCGGTGCATCTTCTTCCACTAGGTGACCCGGGTCATCCAACTTCAGGGCATCAAAGCCCTTCTTCCTGCCTCCTCGCACCATTCTGGCGGGCAGCTAGCTTCGTGTGCCCCTGTGTTGGTCGCCGGCGAATCAGGGTACTCCTGCTCTCCTCACCAGGTCCGTCGCAGACACTCATCCCTTTCGCGCCTCTGGGCCCTTGTCAGGCGGGGCTCACAGTCATCAAGCAGCGCAAGGGTTAGGCCCCACTCCACCCGGTCTGCGGGGCACCAGTGCTCCCCGTTCGGTCGCTTGACAAGGTCACCCCCGTCTGGGCGCCACAGGCCGTCTTCGCGCCTGCAAGTGCCAATCCCGGGGTGGTTCCCGGTATGCGGGCGTCTCCGGTCAGGCAGCCGCCTCCTCCCGCCTTCAGTTCGGGTGCCTCTCAGGAGTAGGTGGCCGGTATCTCCGCATCCAATCTCCCCGCCATCGACTGTGTAATGCCATCCCCTATGTGTGCTTCTTATGCCTACCCATTGTGGGCCTGCCTCTGATTGTGTTTTGTGCATTTCTGCCATGTCGACTAATGACGTGCACTTAGATGTCCGGCTGTCCCGGGGGGGGGGGTGAGTGTGTGTGTGTGTTGTATGGGTTGATGTTGTGTCACTCATGTCTGTGTGTGACTGGTATGCTTGGTGTGTACACACTGCTTGTTGTGCGTACAGTGGTGTGTGTATGTGGCCTTGCCATTGCCTGATGTGCATCCCCTGATGTCCTGCAGTGTTTGTTCACATTTTGTGCCTGTGCATCTGTAGTTGGTTTGATGTGTCTGTGTTGTTCTGTGGTGGTGCACTTCTTGTGTGATTTGTGGTACGTTGTGTGTGGTTTTTTCCTGAGTGATGAGGTTGTGCACTCCTGTTGTGTCTGTGCTCATGTTGCCTTGCCACAGTTTGGCGGACAGGGTATGTTTGTTTTTGTTGTGGTTCTGTGTGTGTTTCAGTTGGGTTATGTGTTTGTGTGTGGTTTTTATGCAGACATTTTCTGTGGCATCCCTGTGTGTGATGTTTGTGGCTACACCCAGGGTGTGTGTATGAACTGGCAAGTATTGGAAACCTTCAGTGTGTGTGGCACTGGTGTTGTGTGCTGCTGGTGTGAGGGTGGTATGTGTGTTCATTCCTCCTGGTGTTTGTCAGTCATGGAGTATGTCAATGGGCCCTGTGTTGTGCTGCTGGTGTACTCCTGTGAGGTGGTTGTATGCATGTGTGGTTGTTCCCAGTTTGACTTCCAGGCCTTCCTTTCTTCCTTGTGCCTTTACCTGGTTTGACTTGCTGTCTCCCTGTGTTGTTGTACTGTGGTGCCCGTGGTTTAACTTCACTGACTGTACCAGCCATGTGTGGTTTGATGGTCTGAGATGGGTGTTCTGTGTTCCTTGTCTTGCATGTGATGTGCACATGCTTGTTGTGTGTCTCCATGGCCTTCCATTTGTGTACATCCTACTTTGGCTTTCTGATTTGTTGTACTCCATTGCTATTGGCATTTGGCGTGTGTATGTGTCTGTGTGTAAGTGTGTGGTATGTATGTGTGACTATGCAGACTGTGTGTCCATGTGTATGTTTGTTCCTTGTATGTGTTCATTTGGTGCTTGTACTCATGTTTGTTTCCATGAGTATGGTGGTGATGTGGTGTATTTCCCTGGCCCTGTGCTACTGTGCTATGTGTTCCTGTGCAGCCACTCCTGCTGTGGCTGTCTCCCTTGTTGTTTGTTGTCTGGTGCAGGGTGTGGTTTGACCTGGCTTGTTGTTGTGCATGGGTGAGCACAGGACGGGCACACGGCATGTTCCTTTGTGGGGTGTGCTAATGTGTGGTGGGAGGAGGTGTGTCTCTGAGGTCTTTGTGCTCTGCCCATGACTTGGCCCTGCCTTCTGCATTGCGCGCATGTATTCCCTTGTGTTCACCGCTGCAGTGACTTGACCGGGACATTGCTGCAAGATTGCGGTAGATGTGTGTCCAGGATGCAGAGGGGTGACTTGGTGGCAGGTGGGTCATGTGTGGGTGCCCTTGTAGACGTGTTCCTGTCCCCAGCAGGGTGTCTGATGAGGATTTGGACTCTGTGGCAGCCCATGTGTTATGTGTTGTATTTGTGTAGTTGCGTGCCTGCGGCGGTGTCCGCAACGGTCCATGAGTTGATGGTGATGTAGCAGGTACAGCTCCTGGGACACGTGTAGAGCTGGGTCTATGGCGATCGTGACCAAGTGGTATGGACCGGGAGTCTCGTTTGCGCTCCGCTGTCGAGCTTCTGCCGTCTCTGGTTGGGCGGTATCTCCGCTGCGGTGCGTCTGCTTGTTTGGGGCATCCTAATTTGTGGAGCGAGGCAGACGTCATTCCGCACGGCGAGTATCCATTAGCTCCCACCACCACGGTGACGGGCACACCTTGATGGCGGTGCGTGTCGCTCCGTGGCGGACGGGAATTGGTATATGTTTGGCAATACTAATATGGCGGACATGAGTTCTGCTGCTCGCGGGCGGAAAAATGCATTTTTCCGCACCGCCAGCACCGTGGTGGTGCCACCACCCGACATCCTAATGGACCCCTAAGTGTCGAATACCACCCCCAGAGACTGACTGAGAACCACCATTAGATCCATCCTTGGGCCCCAGCCTTCTATGTCTTTGGCAGCTCCCATGGTCAAAACAGCGGATGACCTTCTGTCTGCTTCCAGGAATTTTTTGATCACCAACTTTTTTCAGAGGTTGGTAAATATATTGTTGTCTGCTGGTACAGGTGCCAACCCTATAGAAGTTGCAACACAGGGGGCAGGTACTGCAGCAACTACTGCACTGCCTTATACTCCATAAGATACCACAGGTAGGTGCGGCGATTGGAGCAGAGGGTACAGATTAGGACGTTCCCTGCCCTGCTGTCCATCCACAAGAGGATATCGCCTGTCACAGATACTACAGATACTACAGCTATTACAGCAGGGAGGGGTCCGTTTCCGATTCCACCCAGCTCACCAAGACTAATAGCTCACCTTGAGTTCTCAGATCCGTTTGACCCTGATCTTTACTTGGGAGATCTAGAGTCTGGGTTTAATTCAAATCCGGTTCAATCAGCTCTGCCCCCAGATGAACCAGTTCAGCCTCATGATGAAGCAGTTCTGCCCAGTCCAGCTAATGGCTGACCGTGGTCAGAGAGCCCTGTTTGCCCAGGCCTGGATCTGGAAAGATCATTAGAAGGAAGGGGGCCCCCGCCTTAACCCCTCTCACTAGCACTAACTCACGATCCTAACTTGGACCTCCCTTATGTACATCAAGCTTCCTTACAGAAACAACGCCCGTAGCACCTGCCCAGGGTGCTCCAGAGCATCAATGTCTTCCCTGACAACTCAGATCCCAGAACTCAACAACAGCTGCTAAACAGCAACTCTTCAATCTCAACATCACAAACAACGGACACCTAGTCTTCTTTGCTGAGCAGTGCTCAATCTATTGCAGTCGCTCTGACCTACCACTCCAACAAACTAGATGCACAAGTGGACATCCTCGGCTCTCCTGCGACTCTCATCATGGGTATTGATAGGAAACTGGATACCCTGAACTATCTGATTAAGCGCAGGCAAACAGCGGTAGAACTGGCTGACGCCCCAGTAAGACTGCCGGGTGCTTGCCCATGTTCTCCGATTTTAAACAAATTGTCTACTTTGCCGCCGGTTATGGAAACTCTGTTGCAGGACCTCAAGTCACAGCTTCCACCATCCAACCCTCCAGCAAAGGTGTGCGCTTTACAGCACTCCCATTGGGGGACTGATAAGTCGCAAGCCGTACTAAAATGCCCTCCTATAACTTCAGCTACTGACGCAGGAACAACCATCGCTTTACCATCCGACAATGCAGTACATTCCTCTGGACCTATGACATCATCACAGTCTCTTCCACAGGCTACCATTTCTCCTCCTCCATCCAGTAATATACTCCCATCTAGGCTAAGTAAATATTCTTGCAAACAGCTAAGAAAACAACGGTCAAGATTCACAGATCATCTAATACAGTAAAGCAAGAGTTGTTATGTCCCATCTTCTACAAGAACAAACCTAAAAAAACGAGCCCCCCCTTACCCCCCAGGATTTAACAGCTTTGACCTCAGAGTACCCCCTAAGTACCCTAGCATCAGAAGCTGCCCAGCCGGAACAGCCAACTTCCCAAGTCCTATCCGAAGCAGCAGAAAGCGCCAACACTGAACGGCTCCCAGCTCCTGGTAATAGACAGGGACAAGACCCACTTTTTATTCAAGAAGAGCCACCTCAGGCTCCATTAAGAGTATCAGCGCACACAGACTGTGCAAACAACTTGAACAGCATACCAAACAGGGTACATGAATTAATAGAGAATTGCAACAAATCAGACACCCTCCAGGGTCCGTGCTCTAATTCGTCTATCAGAGCACCACAAAGTGAATGCAGAGAGATTGACAACCAATTTACCAATTTCCTCTTCCGATGCAGAAGGCTTAGGACCTTACCAACTATCCGCCTGAACCACCCCTCCCCCACCCCCAGCTGCCCCCCTGCTTAAAAGAACTGGTTTTCATTGCAGAATACCAAAAAAGTGGGGCCCGTGACATTCTAAATGGAGGCAACATTAGTATTCTGCAAGCGGGTCCTGACTTACAAAATATAAAATCCGCGGACATTTCCGCAATCTAATTTTCAGAGCCAAGAAGAAAGCACGAACCAGAACCCACTTAGGCTACATTTCTTTCTCCAACATGGGTGGAATGGATTCTGCCAAAATCTGCATTCTTTGAACATGGGCGGCTCTAGGTTCATGGCGGCCCTGGGAGCATAGGTAGGGGGACCCGGAAGAGGGAGTCCGGGCGGTGCGGAGCCCCCAGGAGCTCAGGAGGGGGGGTGGGGGGTCAGGGTGTTAGAAAGTGGAACAGAGCCGAAGGCCACCAAATCCCTTCCAGGGGCCGCCATGCAAATTATGTATCCATTATATTAAGGATATATATTGGCGTGGAGGCCCCGGGGTTTGGTGGCTCTGTGCAGGTGCACACAGTGGCGTCACTAGGGGGGTGCGGGGGGTGCGGACCGCACCGGGTGACACCATCCAAAGGGGTGACACCATGGTCCGTGCCAACAATAATCTTGGCCGGCGGCCGGGTAAAGGTTTGACAGACAGTAATATTATTTTGCATTTTGGTTTCACGGAGTCCGTGCCACCAAAATGCAAAATAATATTTCTGTCTGTTGAACCTTACCCGGCCGCCGGCCAAAATTATTGTCCCAATTAGCATCCGGACGTCAATGACGTTCGAAACGTCACTCACGTCGTGACGTGACTCCCGGGCATGACGTTTTAAAAATCCAAATGCTACGATTAACAGCGCGGGCTGCTAATGCTCTCCAGAAGCCTGGTCTCCTTGCTCATTGTGCAAATCGTGCCAGGTAACGAGGGCTCCTGTTTCCTGCCCTTGGCAGTCGGAGCACAGAGCAGTATAATGGAGACTCTTATCAAGCTATCAAAGGCCCTTGCTATAATGGCAGCTCGCTGATCAGGCTGGCCTCCCAGAGAAATAGACTGTCACGCGGCACCTTTTCCCATTTACCTCCGAGTGCCTCTTAAATGCCTGATGAGCGCAGAAGGTCTCGAGTCACCCTCGTTACGAAACATTTGGGAATGTGATAGAGCTCCAATTTGTGACGACCAACAGTATTACAGGACCTGCTGAACTGCTCTTCATTCGTGTTTTTTTTATTACTTTCCAATAGTTTTCATTTTTCGATTTCTTGGCAATTAAGCACAGGCATGCACTGTCAACACATTAAAAACTACATTACCAACATAAACGGGAGTATATGGTCCCTGTTTCGTAACCCATCTTCACTTTTTTGGTTGCACCGCAACTTTCACTTTGAAAAGTGTTCATTTATTTGTTTACTGGCTCGATATAGCGCTTTCCATTGCTGGTGGTCGTTGGAGCGCTTACAGATCAAGAAACAAACCACAGTGTGGACGCGACTGTCAGAATAAACAATTGGGGACAGCAAAGCAGAGCAAAACCATAGGGGCATATCAAAAAGAACAGCAAATACAACATGATAATAATGGAAACAAAAAACAGAGCAAACTCCCGTGAGCAAAACGTGCAATTTTCCAGACGCCAATGTTCCCACAAGCTCATGTTTTTAGGGCTCGCCTGCTGATGCGCTTCTGCGCATCGCTGGCGAAGCTCTATTACGGCTTATCCAGTGTTGATCCACCACTGGCGATTTCTTCAAGTGCATGTGCTTTTTAGGTCATTGCGCAAGCGCAAGCCCTAAAAAGCGCGTGCACAATGCCACCAGCCCCCTGCCTGCCTGCCTCGCATTACCAGATCAAAGGCAGCCCAGCCCCCCTCCCACAAGCTTCTCAGCGTGTGCTCTGCCTCAGGCCTGCATTTCTCCTCCCCTCTGGCAAACAGATAGCCGCAATAAAACCCTCCCTGCTCAGCTTTTTTTTCTCAATTTCTCCCCGTCTACACTTCCCATTAGGAGCCCTTCCTCCCCCCAGATAATCTATCTCCATAAGAGATAAGCAGCTCTTCCACCATCTCAAACCCGTATTAGTGCTCCTCACTATGCATGTTTTTACTTAGAAAATCAGCACAATGCAGCAGTGTGACATCAAGCCAGGTTCATCGACATCACTGCAAAAGTAAAGTTTTTATTCCCCATTTCCTCTTCAAGAAAGTGACTGCGCATCAGCCTCTACGGATCAGAAAGCGGAGCCCCTCCACTGACCGGGCTGCGAGTCAAATGGCCATGTTTCACAAATTATGGTTTTCGTGGTCTTATTCTGGAGTAGCCCTGTTGGCAAGAGAGGAAAGAGCAAGGCTCTGACAGTCAGTCCTCCTCTGCTTCATAGTATGCCGCGCCACTATAGTAAGTTGAACAAGGGATATTATTTGACAGAAAGAGGCAACCTGCATCTATTCACGGAAATACATTGAGCAGTCTACATTTTTATTTTTTAAAGCTACATACAATGCACCATAACTATTCTAGGTCTACAAATGGAAATACATAACAAGCAATATTTTTATTTATTTTTTAAGAGGTGCATACTTAAAAAAATGATTACAAAAATTAAACATCAACTAGTAATTAAAAAACCTAGCAATTAAGATATGCCACGTCAAATAATAACTTTTGTCGCCAATTAATTATCAGTGTCTGGAATGGATATGGTCACACCCTCACTCACCCTCAACCCCTCACCCTCACTCACCCTCAACCCCTCACCCACACCCTCACTCACCCTCAACACCTCACCCTCAACCCCTCCCTCACGCTCACCCACCCTCACCCTCACTCACCCTCAACACCTCACCCTCACTCACCCTCAACCCCTCACCCTCACTCACCCTCAACCCCTCACCCTCACTCACCCTCAACCCCTCACCCTCAACCCCTCACCCTCACTCACCCTCAACTCCTCACCCTCAACACCTCACTCACCCCCACGCTCACCCTCACGCTCACCCACCCTCACCCTCAACACCTCACCCTCACTCACCCTCAACCCCTCACCCTCACTCACCCTCAACCCCTCACCCTCAACCCCTCACTCACCCTCACTCTCACTCATCCTCTATCACCCTCAACCCCTCACCCTCAACCTCTCACCCTCACTCACCCTCAACCCCTCACCCTCACTCACCCTCAACCCCTCACCCTCACTCACCCTCAGCCCCTCACCCTCAACCCCTCACCCTCACTCACCCTCACCCTCACCCTCACTCACCCTCAACCCCTCACCCTCACTCACCCTCACCCACCCACCCTCACTCACCCTCAACACCTCACCCTCACCCTCACTCACCCTCACTCACCCTCAACACCTCACCCTCACTCACCCTCAACCCCTCACCCTCACCCACCCTCACTCACCCTCACTCACCCTCAACCCCTCACCCACACCCTCACTTACCCTCAACACCTCACCCTCAACCCCTCCCTCACGCTCACCCACCCTCACCCTCACTCACCCTCAACACCTCACCCTCACTCACCCTCAACCCCTCACCCTCACTCACCCTCAACCCCTCACCCTCACCCTCACTCACCCTCAACCCCTCACCCTCACTCACCCTCAACTCCTCACCCTCAACACCTCACTCACCCTCACGCTCACCCACCCTCACCCTCAACACCTCACCCTCACTCACCCTCAACCCCTCACCCTCACTCACCCTCAACCCCTCACTCACCCTCACTCTCACTCATCCTCTATCACCCTCAACCCCTCACCCTCACTCACCCTCAACCCCTCACCCTCACTCACCCTCACTCACCCTCAACCCCTCACCCTCACTCACCCTCAACCCCTCACCCTCACTCACCCTCAGCCCCTCACCCTCAACCCCTCACCCTCACTCACCCTCAGCCCCTCACCCTCAACCCCTCACCCTCACTCACCCTCAGCCCCTCACCCTCAACCCCTCACCCTCACTCACCCTCACCCTCACCCTCACTCACCCTCACCCTCACTCACCCTCAACCCCTCACCCTCAACCTCTCACCCTCACTCACCCTCAACCCCTCACCCTCACTCACCCTCAACCCCTCACCCTCACTCACCCTCAGCCCCTCACCCTCAACCCCTCACCCTCACTCTCACCCTCACTCAACCCCTCACCCTCACTCACCCTCACTCACCCACCCTCACTCACCCTCAACACCTCACCCTCACTCACCCTCACTCACCCTCAACACCTCACCCTCACTCACCCTCAACCCCTCACCCTCACCCACCCTCACTCACCCTCACTCACCCTCAACCCCTCACCCTCAACCCCTCACCCACACCCTCACTCACCCTCAACACCTCACCCTCAACCCCTCCCTCACGCTCACCCACCCTCACCCTCACTCACCCTCAACACCTCACCCTCACTCACCCTCAACCCCTCACCCTCACCCTCACTCACCCTCAACCCCTCACCCTCACTCACCCTCAACTCCTCACCCTCAACACCTCACTCACCCCCACGCTCACCCTCACGCTCACCCACCCTCACCCTGAACACCTCACCCTCACTCACCCTCAACCCCTCACCCTCACTCACCCTCAACCCCTCACCCTCAACCCCTCACTCACCCTCACTCTCACTCATCCTCTATCACCCTCAACCCCTCACCCTCAACCTCTCACCCTCACTCACCCTCAACCCCTCACCCTCACTCACCCTCAACCCCTCACCCTCACTCACCCTCAGCCCCTCACCCTCAACCCCTCACCCTCACTCTCACCCTCACTCAACCCCTCACCCTCACTCACCCTCACTCACCCACCCTCACTCACCCTCAACACCTCACCCTCACTCACCCTCACTCACCCTCAACACCTCACCCTCACTCACCCTCAACCCCTCACCCTCACCCACCCTCACTCACCCTCACTCACCCTCAACCCCTCACCCTCAACCCCTCACCCACACCCTCACTCACCCTCAACACCTCACCCTCAACCCCTCCCTCACGCTCACCCACCCTCACCCTCACTCACCCTCAACACCTCACCCTCACTCACCCTCAACCCCTCACCCTCACTCACCCTCAACCCCTCACCCTCACCCTCACTCACCCTCAACCCCTCACCCTCACTCACCCTCAACTCCTCACCCTCAACCCCTCACTCACCCTCACTCTCACTCATCCTCTATCACCCTCAACCCCTCACCCTCACTCACCCTCAACCTCTCACCCTCACTCACCCTCAACCCCTCACCCTCACTCACCCTCACTCACCCTCAACCCCTCACCCTCACTCACCCTCAGCCCCTCACCCTCAACCCCTCACCCTCACTCACCCTCAACCCCTCACCCTCACTCACCCTCACTCACCCTCACCCACCCTCAACACCTCACCCTCACCCTCACTCACCCTCACTCACCCTCAACACCTCACCCTCACTCACCCTCAACCCCTCACCCTCACCCACCCTCACTCACCCTCACTCACCCTCAATGCCTCACCCCTCACCCTCACTCACCCTCACCCTCACTCACCCTCACTCACCCTCACTCACCCACCCTCACTCACCCTCAACACCTCACCCTCACCCTCACTCACCCTCACTCACCCTCAACACCTCACCCTCACTCACCCTCAAACTCAACATACATACATAAATACCCTCACTCACCCTCACTCACCCTCAACCACTCACCCTCACTCACCCTCAACCCCTCACCCTCACTCACCCTCAACACCTCACCCTCACTCACCCTCAACCCCTCACCCTCACTCACCCTCAACCCCTCACCCTCACCCTCACCCCCTCACCCTCAACCCCTCACCCTCACTCACCCTCAACTCCTCACCCTCAACACCTCACTCACCCCCACGCTCCCCCTCATGCTCACCCACCCTCACCCTCAACACCTCACCCTCACTCACCCTCAACCCCTCACCCTCACTCACCCTCAACCCCTCACCCTCAACCCCTCACTCACCCTCACTCTCACTCATCCTCTATCACCCTCAAACCCCTCACCCTCAACCTCTCACCCTCACTCACCCTCAACCCCTCACCCTCACTCACCCTCAACCCCTCACCCTCACTCACCCTCAGCCCCTCACCCTCAACCCCTCACCCTCACTCACCCTCACCCTTACCCGCACTCACCCTCAACCCCTCACCCTCACTCACCCTCACCCACCCACCCTCACTCACCCTCAACACCTCACCCTCACCCTCACTCACCCTCACTCACCCTCAACACCTCACCCTCACTCACCCTCAACCCCTCACCCTCACCCACCCTCACTCACCCTCACCCTCACCTCAACCCTCACCCACACCCTCACTTACCCTCAACACCTCACCCTCAACCCCTCCCTCACGCTCACCCACCCTCACCCTCACTCACCCTCAACACCTCACCCTCACTCACCCTCAAGCCCTCACCCTCAACCCTCACCCTCACTCACCCTCAACTCCTCACCCTCAACACCTCACTCACCCTCACGCTCACCCACCCTCACCCTCAACACCTCACCCTCACTCACCCTCAACCCCTCACCCTCACTCACCCTCAACCCCTCACTCACCCTCACTCTCACTCATCCTCTATCACCCTCAACCCCTCACCCTCACTCACCCTCAACCCCTCACCCTCACTCACCCTCACTCACCCTCAACCCCTCACCCTCACTCACCCTCAACCCCTCACCCTCACTCACCCTCAGCCCCTCACCCTCAACCCCTCACCCTCACTCACCCTCAGCCCCTCACCCTCAACCCCTCACCCTCACTCACCCTCACCCTCACCCTCACTCACCCTCAACCCCTCACCCTCACTCACCCTCACCACCCTCACTCACCCTCAACCCTCACCCTCAACCCCTCACCCTCACTCACCCTCAACTCCTCACCCTCAACACCTCACTCACCCCACGCTCACCCTCACGCTCACCCCCCTCACCCTCAACACCTCACCCTCACTCACCCTCAACCCCTCACCCTCACTCACCCTCAACCCTCACCCTCAACCCCTCACTCACCCTCACTCTCACTCATCCTCTATCACCCTCAACCCCTCACCCTCAACCTCTCACCCTCACTCACCCTCAACCCCTCACCCTCACTCACCCTCAACCCCTCACCCTCACTCACCCTCAGCCCCTCACCCTCAACCTCACTCTCACCTCACTCAACCCTCCCCACTCAACCTCACCACCCACCCTCACTCACCCTCAACACCTCACCCTCACCCTCACCCTCACCACCCTCACTCACCCTCAACACCTCACCCTCACTCACCCTCAACCCCTCACCCACCCTCACTCACCTCACTCACCCTCAACCCCTCACCCTCAACCCCTCACCCACACCCTCACTCACCCTCAACACCTCACCCTCAACCACTCCCTCACGCTCACCCACCCTCACCCTCACTCACCCTCACACCTCACCCTCAACCCCTCACCCTCACTCACCCTCAACCCCTCACCCTCACCCTCACTCACCCTCAACCCCTCACCCTCACTCACCCTCAACTCCTCACCCTCACCCCTCACTCACCCTCACTCTCACTCATCCTCTATCACCCTCAACCCCTCACCCTCACTCACCCTCAACCTCTCACCCTCACTCACCCTCAACCCACCCTCACCCTCACTCACCCTCACTCACCCTCACCCCTCACTCACCCTCAGCCCCTCACCCTCAACCCCTCACCCTCACTCACCCTCAACCCCTCACCCTCACTCACCCTCACTCACCCTCACCCACCCTCAACACCTCACCCTCACCCTCACTCACCCTCAACACCTCACCCTCACTCACCCTCAACCCCTCACCTCACCCACCCTCACTCACCCTCAACGCCTCACCCCTCACCCTCACTCACCCTCACTCACCCTCAACCCCCACCCTCACTCACCCTCACTCACCCTCAACACCTCACCCTCACTCACCCTCAACTCAACAACATACATACATACCCTCACTCACCCTCACTCACCCTCAACCACTCACCCTCACTCCCTCACCCCTCACCCTCACTCACCCTCAACACCTCACCCTCACCCTCATCACCCTCACCCTCACTCACCCGCACTCACCCTCACTCACCCTCACCCTCACTCACCCTCACTCACCCTCAACACTCACCCTCACTCACCCTCACCCTCACTCACCCTCAACCCCTCACCCTCACTCACCCTCAACCCCTCACCCTCACCCTCACTCACCCTCAACCCCTCACTCACCCTCACTCTCACTCATCCTCACTCACCCTCAACCCCTCACCCTCACTCACCCTCACCCACCCTCAACCCCTCACCCTACTCACCCTCACCCTCACTCACCCTCAACCCCTCACCCTCCTCACCCTCACTCACCCTCAACCCCTCACCCTCACTCACCCTCAACCCCTCACCCTCACTCACACTCACCCTCACCCTCACTCACCCTCACTCACCCTCACCCTCACTCACCCTCAACCTCACTCACCCTCACCACCCTCAACCCCTCATCCTCACTCACCCTCACCCTCACTCACCCTCAACCCCTCACCCTCACTCACCCTCACCCCTCACCCTCACCCTCACCCTCACTCAACCTCAACCCCTCACCCTCAATACCTCACCCTCACTCACCCTCACCCTCACTCACCCTCAACCCCTCACCCTCACTCACCCTCAACCCCTCACCCACACCATCACTCACCCTCACTCACCCTCACTCACCCTCACTCGCCCTCACTCGCCCTCACACGCCCTCACTCGCCCTCACACGCCCTCACTCACCCTCACTCACCCTCACCCTCACTCACCCTCACCCTCACTCACCCTCAACCTCACTCACCCTCACCCACCCTCAACCCTCATCCTCACTCACCCTCACCCTCACTCACCCTCAACCCCTCACCCTCACTCACCCTCAACCCTCACCCTCACTCACCCTCACCCACCCTCAACCCCTCACCTAACCCCTCACCTCACTCACCCTCACCCTCACCCTCCCTCACCCTCACTCGCCCTCACTCCTCACTCACTCACGCCCTCACTCGCCCTCACACGCCCTCACTCACTCACGCCTCACTCACCCTCATCACCCTCACCCTCTCACCCTCACCCTCACTCTCCCCTCAACTCTCACTCACCCTCACCCACCCTCAACCCCTCACCTCACTCACCCTCACCCTCACTCACCCTCACCCTCACCACTCACCCTCAACCCTCACCTCACCTCACCCTCACTCACCTCACCCTCACTCACCCTCACCCACACCTCACACCCTCACCCTCACTCACCCTCAACCCCTCACCCTCACTCACCCTCACCCCTCACCCACCCTCACTCACCCTCACCTCACCCTCACCCTCACCCTCACTCCCCTCACTCACCCCTCACCCACCTCCCTCACACCCCTCACTCACCCTCACTCACCCTCACTCACCCTCACCCTCACTCACCCTCACCTCACTCACTCACCCCCCTCACCCACCTCACCACCTCACCCTCACCCTCACTCACCCCTCACCCTCACTCACCCTCACCCCTCACCCTCACTCACCCTCACCCCCTCACCCTCACACTCACCCCTCAACCTCACCTCATCACCCTCACCCTCACTCACCCTCAACCCCTCACCCTCACCTCACCCTCACTCCCCTCACCTCACTCACCCTCACCCTCACCCTCACCTCACTCCCACCCTCACCACACCACCACTCACTCACCCTCACCACCCTCACTCGCCCTCACACTCACCCTCACTCACCCTCACTCACCCTCACCCTCACTCACCCTCAACACCTCACCCTCACTCACCCTCAATGCCTCACCTCACTCACCCTCACTCACCTCACCCTCAACCCCTCACTCACCCTCACTCTAACTCACCCTCACTCACCCTCACCACCCTCACCCTCACTCACCCTCACCCACCCTCAACCCCTCACCCTAACCTCTCACCCTCACCCTCACTCACCCTCAACCCCGCACCCTCACTCACCCTCAACCCCTCACCCTCACTCACCCCTCACCCCTCATCCTCACCCTCACCCTCACCCACTCACCCTCACCCTCACTCACCCTCAACCTCACTCACCCTCAACCTCACTCACCCTCACCCACCCTCAACCCCTCACCTCCTCACCTCACCCTCACTCACCCTCACTCACCCTCAACCCCTCACCCTCACTCACCCTCAACCCCTCACCCTCACTCACCCTCACTCCTCACCCTCACCCTCACCTCACTCACCCTCACCCTCACTCACCTCCTCACCTCACCCTCACTCACCCTCACTCACACTCACCCTCACCTCACTCACCCTCACTCCCCTCACCCTCACCCTCACCTCACCCTCACCCTCACCCTCACTCACCCTCACTCACCCTCACCCTCACTCACCTCCTCAACCCCTCATCCTCACTCACCCTCATCCACACTCACCCTCAACACCTCACCCTCACTCACCCTCAACACCTCACCCTCACTCACCCTCACCCTCAATCCCTCACCCTCACTCACCCTCACTCACCCTCAACCCCTCACCCTCACTCACCTCAACCCTCACCCTCACCATCACTCACCCTCACCCACCCTCACTCACCCTCACTCACCCTCACTCACCCTCACTCACTCACCCTCACTCACCCTCACTCACCCTCACCCTCTCACCCTCAACACCTCACCCTCACTCACCCTCAACCCCTCACCCTCACTCACCCTCACTCACCCTCACTCACCCTCAACCCCTCAGCCTCACCCTCACCCTCACTCACCCTCAACACCTCACCCTCACTCACCCTCACTCACTCTCAACCCCTCACCCTCACTCCCCTCACCCTCTCTCACCCTCAACACCTCACCCTCACTCACCCTCAACCCCTCACCCTCACTCACCCTCAACCCCTCACCCTCAACCCTCACTCACCCTCACTCTCACTCACCCTCACTCAACCTCAACCCCTCAGCCTCACCCTCACCCTCACCCACCCTCAACACCTCACCTCACCCTCACTCACCCTCACTCACTCTCAACCCCTCACCCACCCTCACCCTCACTCACCCTCAACACCTCACCCTCACTCACCCTCAACCCTCACCCTCCCTCACCCTCAACCCCTCACCCTCCCTCACCCTCAACCCCTCACCCTCGACCCCTCCCCCTTAACCCCTCACCCTCACTCAGCCTCACTCACCCTCAACACCTCACCCTCACTCACCCTCAACACCTCACCCTCACTCACCCTCAACACCTCACCCCTCAACCCCTCACCCTCACCCTCACTCACCCTCACAACACATATTGTGTT